>NW_024704749.1:9882441-10016004 GCF_018977255.1 Callorhinchus milii | reverse complement strand
TTCCCTGGGCTGCTTCTCCTTGCACTTGGCTTTACAGAAATAGGTTGATTTTCATTGCTATCCTCCTGTGACATTCCCAATCTCCTTCCTGGAGTGGATATTCTTGTTATGCCCCTGTAGCTCGCTCTCTCTCTCTCTCTCTTCATACATACAGACACACACACACCAGTACCTATCGATCGCTATGACATACTTATTTATTATTTTATTCCGAGTCCTCACCCCACCCGACAGGGACTCGGCTTCACTGAAAACCCTCCGATTTCCACAGAAATAGTCCATAACATTTTTAGATGGCTTTCACACAAACACACACACATCTATCTACCCATCTGGATGACTTTCACACCCCCACACCCTCATTTCTATTCCCAGAGAATGGGATTGAAACCCTCTGATGTCCGGCTATTTCACCGTTATGTAGAGATACCGTATATTTTTCTGTGTGGGGCGGGGGGGGGGGCGGTATTACATTATATGTATATTATAATGTACATTATAATATATGTACATTATAATATATTATAATGTATCCTCCTCTCCCATCCTCTCACCACAGCCCCTGATCCCTCTCTCCCCCCCCCCCCCCCCCCCACCTCTCTTTTCTCTCCCACTCTCTTTTTCTCTCCCCCCTCTCTTTTTCTCTCCCCCCCCCTCAGCGGAATCTTCTCTCCTGATCCCCAAAACGTGCATTAGTTATTTGGGGCTTTGCTCGGGCACTGCCCTACTCTACCCCAACCACAACCCCCACCGGGTCTGACAGCTCCCCCGCTTTCTGCACTTTGCTGCACACCCCTTGGGCTGTGTGTGTGTGTGTGGGGGGGGGGGGAGTGGGGGCAGTGGTGTGGGGGTGTGGGGGTAGTAGGGGGGGGGCAGTGGGGGGGTGGGTGGGCTGTCTCCGGCCTCTGGCAGGAGTTTGGATGTACATTAACAGTCGCTGTGTATTTAGCACTTGGGTTGGCGCATAACTCCCCCGGGGACCAGGCCAAATCCACGGCCTCAATTAATCCCCCCCCACCCACCCGATGAGCTGCTTCTCTCTCTCTCCCCCCCACCCCCCGCCGTATCTCGGCTAACATAACTCCCCCTCCCCCCCACACACCCACACCACCCCGCACACACACCCACACACACACCCACACACCACCCTGAGGAGGGGGCGGAGGGTGTGTGTGTGTGGGGGGGGGGTAGTGGGGGTTGGGGGCGGCCTCACCTCCTGTTCGCTCTCGCCGGCCTCGGCCGAAGCCCCGATCTCGGTTGGCAGCTCCACCAGGTCCGTGACTCGGATCAGACCGTCGTGCAGGAAGAGCGTCTCCTCCTTGACGGACAGCCACTGGGCCGAGTCCGCGGCCGCCGCTGCTGCCGCCGCCGCCGCTGCCGCCGCCGCCGCCATGGCTCCCGAGGGCCGGCGCCAACACACCGCCAGCGCGCGCGCCGCTGCTGCTGTCGCCGCCGCCGCCGCCGCCTCCCGCTCCTCACGCCTCACGCCGCCGCCATGTCTCGCGCTCCTCCTCCTCCTCCTCGACGCCGCCGCCGCTTCCCGCCCCCTCCGGCAAACGGTCACAGTTTGCAGGTGCGGATCCGGCCGCCGCTGCTGCTGCCCGCCTCCCGGCACTTGTCCGCCTCCCTCGCCCTCTCCCTCTCCCCCCCCCGCCCCTGTCCCCTCCTCGGCTCCGCCTCACACACACTCCTCCCCTCCGTCAGCGCTCAGACTGACGCCATATTGGTGGAGGCCGCCGCCGCCCCCACAATGCAACGCGCCCCGCCCACGCACCACCCGCCCCGCCCCGCGCCACGGGGGAGGAGGGGCCAATCTACGGGGGGAGGAGCCAACCTACGGGGGGAGGGGCCAATCTACGGGGGAGGGGCCAGTCTACGGGGGAGGGGCCAGTCTACGGGGGAGGGAGTCAATCTGTGGGGAGGGGATCAGTCTATGAGTGGGGGGCAATTATGGGTGGGGGGCAATCTATGGGTGGGGGGCAGTCTATGGGTGGGGGGCAGTCTATGGGTGGGGGGCAGTCTAAGGGTGGGGGGCAATCTATGGGTGGGGGCAGTCTATGGGTGGGGGGCAGTCTGTGGGTGGGGGGCAGTCTGTGGGTGGGGGGCAGTCTATGGGTGGGGGGCAGTCTATGGGTGGGGGGCAGTCTACAGGGAGGGGAGGGTCAATCTATGGGGAGGGGGTCAATCAGTGGTGAGGAGCTAATCCACGGGGAGGAGCTAATCTGTGAAGGAGGAGGAGCCAACCTTGCTTAACATCCCGGGAATCAAGCCCAGGTCCTCTCTTCCGAGGCGAGCGCTCTGTACCCAATACGCTCCCGGACTCCGCAACGCACCACACGATTCCACAACCGGCGCCCAATACTCTGCAGGTAAGTTAGGTAAATCGGCGGAGTCCCTCCCGGGAGAGAGCGCGCGTTCCATTCCAGACCCGTGGACGGAAGTTGATGGGTTTCCGCATGTGTCAAACACCCAACTGATCCCCCCAAAAATGTAGTGGCTTTCACGTTTGAAGGACATCGGAAAGCGCTTCATCGGATAATAATAATAATCCTTGCAATTTGATACACAAGGATACAGGGCCTTATCACGTCTTCGAGACGTCTCAAAGCGCTTCACAGAATTATACTGTAACGTGAATTGACTGTATATTTTGTGGGCGAAACTGTAAATAATAATAATAACAATAATAATCCTTGCATTTGATATTGCGGTATCATCACGTCGTTGAGAAGTCTCAAAATGCTTCACAGAATACACTATAAAATGGATTGACTGTGTATTTTGTGGGTGAAACGCAGCAGACAAATGTGCACAGCAGTGTCCCACAAATAGTCGTGGATTGAGTTACCACACATTTTTTTTTAAGGGATTTTTACCCCTGGAAAGAAATCCGCAAACAAACTAACAACCAGGTTTCTACTTACTGCGAGGTAGACTGAGCTTTGTGGAGTAAGGAAACTTGCCTAAAGTTTCGCTCTGCCTGGGATTCAAAACCTTGGCATGTTTCTTTTGTACTTTTCTTTTGAAGGAAAAGAACAGAACTTAAAATAATTTTTACCTCTCCTGCATCTGCTGTCTCCTCCTGAATGGCATTTTCAGTGCTTGGAGTACAATCTCTGTGCAGAACTTGCAGCACAGAATTCACCAGCACCTGTTGAACCAGATTCATTGAAGGTTGCATTTCAAAGCGCGGAGGAGCACGGCAGTACGTCTGTGCTCCTGGGCAAACTCTCAGAGCTTCTCTTGCTCTCAGAGACCAGCCAGGGTCAATTGTGTGAAACATCTAATCTCATTATGCTTGTGTCCTGCTCCATCCTACGTTATACGAACATATTGCACACAAGTAGATTGTGATCGTGTGTTCTGGGTTCTGGAACCCTGGCATTTTTCATTTTGATTGGAGTCAATTATGATGGCTGTCAAGCGATTGACCGATTGCAGCATGCAAGCTCCAGCTGCTGATCAACGGGCAGCTTTGCATTGTCAAAATAAGTTGTGGTCCATGCTGCTTTTGGACACAGTGTCCAGCGCTCAAACACCCTGAGGTACTATTCCCGGTTGTTTGTGTGAGCCGAGCAACACTCCTGTGTAACAAAATGTCAGGTCATAGAGGGATTGCATTGTGACCCCCTGAACCTATATTGCCTAATGAATGGCTGTGACATTGTGTGGAACAATGGCTGATGTGTTCAAAATGTGTTTCCATATAAGGACTGACTGCTGAATATGGGGATCTATGAAGTTAGTTGACATAGATCTATCTTCCTGCCACGTCTTCTAGAATGAATCTAGAAGAAATGGCTACAGAAACTCTTAACCCTTTCTCTTGTTCCTTAGATTTGTTTGATAGATATCAGGAGGAAATCCCTAGTGAAAAACCCCACGAGTGTTTTTATAAAATGCGATGGACTATGAGCTGAAGTCTAGTGGTAGTGACTGTTTTGAGAGCGAGCGCAGCAGCCAATTTCCGCACAGCAATGTTCCACAAACAGCCACAAAGTTTTATTGGGGGTTTATTGCCAAGGGAACTGGGAGAAACTCCCTTCACTTTTCAGAGTCCCATGGGATCTTTAATGAAAATGCTTAGTATTGTTCCTTCCTTTCTGTGTCATTTCCCAATACAATACATGAAATCCTGACGAGGACAATATGAGCAATCTGCTCTCAAATGGTTACTACTACATATATATATTTTCTTGATTTATTTTCCCTACTTGCTCTGGGGAGCCCTCTTCCATAGTGAAATATGAGGTGGCTATCCTAAAGTTTCAGCTTGTGCCATTTTGATTTAGGCCTGATGAATAAATGTGTGTTTTTATATTCATTTCCTATTCTTCCCTTCCCCTCCTGCATGCCATGTGTTCTTTCCTCAGCCACGAGATTGGGTATAATGTTCTCCAAACTCATCTGACACTTTTACACAAATATTTAAACAATCATGGTCTGAAACCACATTATTAATGTGGTAAAACCCTTGTGAATAACTAAATTTGCACTCTGGACTATAAACAGTGTTTTGTCTAACTTCAGTTATTACAAATTGGAAAAAATACTGCTTGAGAGATTATATTTTCCCTCATAAGAGACTGCAATAACTTTATTCAGGCAGTCTGAGTTTATAGTTTGTATACTTGTGGGAAATCATGCCACACAGGCTTTGTGATGCCTAAGTTTCAGCTGGAATTTGTAGATTCCTTTTAAAAATAGTTGGTTACAGAGGACATTCTATTATAATTCTATGTTTGGGTGGTATGCATATGTGGAGCTGGTTTCAATGTTCAGGGTGGTATATTTTTTTTGTGTCTGGTTTTGACACCTGACCTAAATGAGGTATCTTAATATTGTGAAATTCAACATTTTTTTAACAAAATTGGATGCAATATATAGATTGCATTAAAATTATGCATTGTCTGGGTGCAGATTATTTCTACATCTCAGATCTGAGAAAAGCAGATTTAGTTCTACAGATTTTATTTGGAATTTAACTAATTTCTGGTCTCCAGTTCTTTGACCTTTTCCAGTGCATTGATGACCTTTTAGAGGTAAGTACAATCAATGAAATAAAGTATTCTAAATCCGACTTCACTAATTTAGTGTTATAAATGCTACGTGTGTACAAAGGTCAGTTCTTTAAAGCTTCTTGGTAATCCTGGGCTATATAAAAAGGTGATGGGTAACCAGGAAAACTACGAAGAAACCAGCAGTTGGTTGACTCTTAATTTAGTGTTTAGTCTGGAAGTCTCAAGTAGCCTTGCAATGCACAATGGATTAACATGCAAGTTACCAAGGAGATCAACGGCTCTTATTGACTTGTATGGGTCAGTTGCTGATGTGAGCCACTTCTAAAACCTAATTTTCTCTCCCAAGAAATGCACCAAAGTACCTAAAAGTTAGACTGAAGGCTACTTTCGAACGTTCTAGCTGTTAGCTAGATGGAGCTCAAGTGATGGAGTGCTTTCTTTGTTGTTGTACAGGTTGGGTTTGTGCTGCATGCCATCTGCTATTCAGAATGGCTTTTTTTCATATGCACAACTTGTCTTTCCAATTCAGAAACTTCTAAATGTCGCCTTTTATGGCAATTTCTTGTCTGTCTGGCTTTGTTTGTATAGCTCTCTGAGAACACTCTGTCCTCAGAAACGAGTCATTTTTTTATATGAAGAATGAGATATTTTTGAAGTGCCTCTAATGACGACAGTAATTGTGTACAAAATGTGGTTGAGCATTGACCTTCCTGCAGGATAAATCCTTGCATCTGATATAGCACCTTATCACAGCATCAAACATTTCAAAGCACTTTACAGGATTTTTACTGTGAAGTATCATAACTGTAGTTTGTAGGAAAATGCAGCAACAATTTACAGATAGCAATAATCCATCAACGGTCAGGAAGTGAATAACCAAGACAAACTCCTCTTTTCCAATAGTGCCATGGGATCTTTAACATCCACTTAAACAGGCAGATAAGACCTCAGACTGATTTATAAGTTCAGGTTGACTTGTGTGGTGATTATCCTTTCCTATAATGCCATTTTTATGCTGTGTCCCATTCTAACAGGATCTGAGTTTAATCTACCACGTTATAGGTTCAGGCTGTTTATCCCCAGGGGTTTGAGAATAAGCTGTTTACAATCTGGTTGTGGGCAATAGCAGTCCCTCTTCCTAACATTTAATTTTGTGCCCAACAACAAATGGGTAATTTGCCCATTGGAGCCATGTGTTTTTAATTTGGATTGCTTTGTCAAAGCCTTTGCTCAGTACAGTTCAATCGTGTTTTATCTCAAACGTGATTTACGTTGATCCTGCCACCGAAGTGCAGGCAGACTGAAGGATGACTATGCAATTTAAATCCTATTTAGATTGTATACTGGTTATACTTGCCTCCAGTTTAATTTAGTTAATTGATACCCAGTGTCTACAAGATTACAAGAAGCACGACTGGTTTGGCTGTCAGCAGCATAGTGGATGAACGCGTTTGGCTGGAGTGAAATGTATGTATTTCTACACTTGTTGATAAAGACTGCTCCAGAATGTGAAGGTAAATAAAACACCCCCAGCGTGACTATTTAAATGACTAGCCTTGTGCAACCATCTTATTTGATGGAGTTTTGTTTGAGTTCTGATGTGGAACAGGTTATTATACAATACAAAATTACATTTGTATAGCGCCTTTCACGTCAGGAGGATGTCCTATAATATACACATACCTAGAATGATTGGCCTGTTTTACTTGCTGTCCCAAGAAAGAAACCACTCTATATCAGTCTAAGGGTCAGGTCCATTACTTCAGAGAAAAAATTAATTTGTCGGTCAGCTGGAGGCAGGGATTTCTCCTACTTTTGCAAACCAAAGGCTTGATCGGTTGAGTGGTTCTAGCTGGCAAGCAGTCGGAAGCATAGTGTTAACAGTGATAAGCTATGTGGTTTAGCTGGTTAAAACTCGAAAGTCCTCTGATGCATGTTATGGAGTCGCTATGTCTTGGCACTTACCAACCTGTGTCTAAACTTTCAGGCATTGGGTAAGTAGTGTGTGTCCCTATAGAGGTGTGCACTCCACACTAGAGAGACTGAAATGTACACACGTACTATACGTGGAACTCCTTGGTCTAGTTTGGGTTCTCTTAAGTATGGGTCTGAATTTTTGTGTATTTTGGCCACTGGGTTTCTGTGTGTCAGACCCCCAAATCAATCTTCTCAAATAAAAACAAACCCCAGACTGAAAGGTGTCTAACCTCTTGGCGGTAATGTTTTGTCTTGCTCTGTTGCCAATATCAGTTAATAATAATCCTTGCATTTGATACAGCACCTTATCACATCCTTGAGACGTCCCAAATCCTTCACAGAATATACTGAAAAGTGAGTGAAATGAATCTAAAATTAAAGTGCAAAACGTGTGAATTTATTTTTTCAACGTGAAAATTATCATATCTTTGTAACTCTATTGTCAGCCGTGTAGCAACTTATATAATCATTGGATCAACTGGACTTGTCATAGTTTGTTTCCTTTATTGAACCATATGGCCAGAACTAAATCTGTCAACTCCCCTTTGAGCCCTGGAGAGAAATAGAATAGCAATGTAAGAATCCAATTATGTGTAAGTGTGCATGGAGCATTAACTACCTTACGGTTGTCTTGCCTGCCAGTGAAAGACTTATTGATGGCTCTCTAGGGAACAATTCATTACAAGGAGCTTTTCAACAACCTTACAGAAGAGAACCCCTTGTTTCCAGAGTACTTCTGGTGTAAACGTTTCTTTATTTTTAAATTCTGACCAGTTTTCCAGGCCCTATTAGCCTCTGGCCATTTCATTTGAGCATGGTAAGAGTTGGCAAGCTTTGCAACAAATAAGGAATTAAATTAAGCGGAGCGTGATTTGGACTTTTGCTGGCCACATGCAACCTACGAGATGGTGATTTTTGAGTTGCATCTTTGTTTTTTATCCTCGATCATTTCCCTTTTCTTACTTTTCTCCTTTTTCTCTCCCCCTCCCACTGTTAAACTATAAATGTCTGCTGTAGTGCTCAAACAAGCACTATAATATATTCTTTTGATCTTGGTACCTGGCTCACTTAAGAAGATGATATGTTTGATAAGGATGTGTAGTGTCTTTGTGAGTTCCATTACTATTTTACATATTTTCTGCTTTATATATTGGTTCCATTCAGGGTGTTGCATTTTTGTTTGAAATTTATAGCCGTCTTGAACTGATTATAGGGTTGTAGCCTCTACCAATGAGTTCAGCAATTTGTAACCAATTGTTGGTTAACACCAAATAATGCATTTCTAAAGAGTTTATGGGAAAGGTTTTTTTGTTCTCCTGTGTCCAAATCTGCATGCATGAGCCTATTGTCAGACTTTACTCTGAGAACTGTAGCCAGGCTCTCTCACACATGCCTGTTTCAGCAGGTAGTGTTTTGTTTTATCTTCAGTACTTGGGGTTCGATTCACAATAATAAGTGTGCTTTGCCCCTTTTGCTTTTTTTTATCTTGATAGAGGGGGCAGAGGAGTTGCTATAAAAGATATGGTATCCCTGAGATTCTTCCTGAAATGCCAAACGCTAAGTACTCTGTTATCTGATCCTACAGTATTTCAAGCAATTAATTTCACTCCAAGGCGATCAAGGCTAGTGATAACTGTCTGCCTACTAAGCACTCTTATGTTACCTCACACTATAAATAAGGAGCTGAATCATACAGAAATCGTATTCGTGACGTACCCATGTGTGCTAGGGTGACTGGAGTACTGAGTTCCTGTTAGTTTAACCATTGAAAATGAGTGAGATGGGGAAGTAGAAAGTGTAAGACAACTTGTCCTAAATTGAATGCTATCTTTCAGCAATATTAATGTTAAAATGTACATCTGGGTTCCCAGCACAAAAGTTGTACAGTAATCTCTTATCGATTTTCTTGTTATTGTACTACACAAGTTTTCTCCTCATTGCTCCTAAGAGCTCGATACTGCAGGTACATGGTTAATATTAATCTACAGTAGTTGGAATAAATAATTGGCTGTAAAATCATTTGGACACTCGGTAGTTTCAGCTGGAAAGCAGTAAATGAAATTGTTAGTTATAGTGTTTGACAAATACAGCACTGTATGTATTCAAGACTGAAAATGTTTGAACTGTCCAATTAGCAGCTTCTATTCCTGGATTATTTAAAATCCATTGCCCCACCTTTATGGCTGTTCGTTATGAATCAATGCTATTTCTGTAAAAGCCTTGGCTGTGTGCCAGACTAAATGAACCTGTGCAAAGGCAACCTTTCCCTGGCAACACAGTATGAATAGTAACTGACTAGTGAAGAGAAACCACAAAACGTTTAAAAGTTTGAACATCAACGGTTTTCTCCTCTGATGGCAAACCTCCACACATAGCACATGCCATGCTTCACTTTCAACGTGAAAAATGCTTTGCAGGTGCTCTGCAGTGTAAAAGTAAATTCAGATGGTACGAAGACACTTTTTTTTATTTGAACTCCTCGTAGATTTTTACTACCATTTTCTATAGTATTAACAAAATGGTAAATGTCTTCAATAAGAACCAAATCGAAAGACCTCAAATTCCATGGTTTCCTCTGCGGGTGGCATTTGTGACTGTTCCATCAGAGTGGGAGTTCTGTTGAAAATCAGCTCCATCTATCCGGGTATGCTGTCATCCTGAAGGATTAGCCCCTGTATTTATGATCACACAGGAACTTTTACAATGGGTACACCCACTCTGAATACAAGTTGGTTTTTTGCTGGGTACCAGTGTGGGCCTTCAATTGTGAGCAGGATCAGCAGCTCTGCTCCATCAAACAACAATTTATCTTTCTCAAAGATAGATACAAAATAGATTTATGAGCTACCCGAGAGTAAGAGTGAATACTGATTTACTAACAAGCCTGCACAGTTTTAGATCCAAACGATGCCCTAGAGAGCTGATTTTCCGGTGACATTTCCTGCAGTTGATTCTCTAGAGTACGATTCTAACAGATTGCATCAGTTCACACACAAACCGTGGCATCTAATAGAAGGCATCAGCTCAGACACTGGCTCCATGAGAATCAGACAGAAAGCAAACAAAAAAGCTAATGCTCAGAGAATCCAAATGATCAGAATTGCTTATGCTGGAAAGGTTTCAAGTACTTTTTCAACCTATTTTAAAAGGTGAATATTTTGAATCTTAGGATTAAAATCTTACCAAAGTACAGACAAGAAATTTAAAAAAAACTGTCTCCTTGGCTCTTCCAGTCATTCAGTGCACAAATTATTAAATTTCACTTTCCTCTGATAGGCAGCAAGTGTGAGCAAACATTTGTTCAGGTCAAATGCAGTTTTCACCTATTGTAACATGGAAGGTACATAATTATGACAGAACATGGTTACTTCTACTCTCTAGTTTTCTTGCCTTTGAACCTATGGCTTGCATAATTCTTTTTTAAAACAGTTTTTGGGCATTGTCATTAAAAGGAATACATAAAGCAAATGAAATATCAGCATAGTATTATAGGAAGTTTCCAATGCAGTTAAGTACCAGAAAGCATTAAGTTCCTTAAAAACAGCAGGAACATTTTGTGGAGTCCTGTAGCTCAGTGGTTAGAGCACTCGCTTTGCAAGTGAGAGACCTGAGTTCAATTCCAGGCAGAGGGCGAAACCTTGGGCAAGTTTCCTTACTCCACACAGAGCCTAATAATAATCCCTCCAAAACCAAAAACAATAATATATTGGTCATTTTCAATCCACGACTGTTTGTGGGACATTGCTGTGCGCAATTGGCTGCCGCGTTCGCCCACAAATATACAGTCAATTCACTTTACAGTCTATTCTGTGAAGCGCTTTGGGACGTCCTCCCGACGTGAAAAGCGCTATATCAAATGCAAGGATTATTATTATTATTATTTTACAAAGAAAATGACTGCAAAGGAAGCAAAATGGTGCAACAAAGTTTATATTAAAAAAAAATCCCTTTTTCTTAAAAGCTTCCACACTCTGGACTCAAAAGAAAGGCATTCCTAGCACTTTGCTAAGCTGCTGATTTTTATATAGTTTGGGGAAAAATAAACAAATACTGTGAATGGTGTCAAGATTTTAAATTGGTCATGTTTTATCTGTTGAGCATGTGCTAAAACTCCAATATCTGAATTAGAGTGCACAATGGTGGCTAATTTTGTTCACAAATTGAAATTCAGGGTCAAAAGTTGCTGCCTGCTATGGAACTGCCATCTGAGAGCTCTGGCGGTGAATGTATAATGAATACTGAGATCATATTTAAATGGAGGGAGGGGTGTAACAGTTTTAGATCCTGTGTTTTAGTCAATTATTTGATAGAAATGGGTTATATAGCCAGGCCTGATCCTGTTCTTGTTAACATTACACATCTGGACATTCCAGCAGAGATTGCTGGATAGTAAAGAGTATGTTTGTCTCCTGTTCTCAATGTCCCTGAACCTACAGACAACTGCTGTAACAACGGAGATCAGATAACTTGGCAAAGACTAAAGCAGCTCAAGGAATGTTGCTGGGCAATAGGATATTGTGCTCTGAAACTAGCTTATTATACTTGGGTCAATTCTGGGGGTATTTCGTATTGTGATGTTTTTATTTGATATAGTGCCTCATGTGAAACTTGGGAAGAGCTTCACAAAGTTCTGTGAAGTACATTGACTGTTTGTATGTGAAGGTAGTGGCCAATTTGCACACCATGTCCCAGAACAGCCAAAACGTGAATGACTTGTTTTATCTGAAGGATTAACTAAGGCACTGGGAGTCACTACCTTCTCATTGAATAATGCCATGGGATCTTTTCGTGTTCACCTGAGCAAGTAGATCTCAGTTTCACATGTCGAGACTCAGACATCGTGTTCCATGTTGAGACTTGGAAATCGTGTCATTTAAGCTGACGCTCCAATTCAGTACTGGGTGTGTTGCATTATTGCCTTTCTTCAGATGAGACATTAAATCAATGTTCCATCTGCCTGTTCAGGTAGATGTTAGATCTCATGGGACAATTCAAAAAGAGAAGGGTGTTTCTATCGGTTTCCTGACCAACATTCCTCCCCCAAAAATTGATTGTTCATTCCACAGCTGTTTGTGGGACATTGCTGCCGTATTCTCCCACAAATGTCACTACACAGGATGTGCTGGAAGTTGAAGTGCTGTTCAATCTCCTGTTGCGAAATGAGATGAACACGGGCTGCTTTGTGATAGTTTGAGATGCCTTGGCATGTAGGAAATTATAGTACTTTAGCCATCAGAAAAATTGGCATTCTGTTCATGTAGATAAGAAACAAATGCTTTTCTGCGATCTTTAAATAGCATTCTGGCTTGTGGTGGCCAAGTATTCAGTCCCTTATTCAGCTCTTCCTATCATTGTAGAGCAGACTTCACCAAGCTTGGATTGTTCACCCACTGATAGCTGGGTTTAGACAGTTGTGAGACCCATTGGTTTTCCCCTACTGATGTGTTGTTGCAATAGTAATCCTAATTGTGATCCTTTGCTATTTGGGTATCATGGTAATGGATGTGTGTGTCAGAGGATTCAAACCAGTCTGAACGCCACAATATACATTCTACCTACACACAGAGATTTGACTGTTTCAAATGGAGTACGCACTCTTCCTTCTTGGAGGGACACACTGCTCTCAGTCCCATTAATCTGCCCTTTCCCTATACACCTGTGGTTTACTTTTGAGGTATTTATCTAGTTTTAATCAGAATTTAAGTTTACTATGTATTCTCTATTAGGACAAACTTGACCAATAACCTCCTTGCCAATTGGCAAAAGTTCAATAGGTCATTTCACTCAATTAGTGTCTGAAATAAAATTCAGGGTAGTCTAAATTCCTGATGCACATAGGCAGCATTATCTGAAAGGGGAGGTGGGCATTTTATTTGTACTTCATATTCATTCCCTGTATGAAATGCAGCCTTATCTATTGTAGACTTGAGCTGAATGCCTACATTCTGCAACCAATCGGGTGATTTGAAGTGACCTTAGGCATCTAGGTTTTTTATGTACGAAGAATCTATCAAAGCAGATTCTTCACCTAAAGGGGAATTAAAATTGTAATAAATTGTTGTTTTTCTTTTACCAATAAGTTAATTTTTTTTGCTGACTACATTCCCAGGGGGGAGTGCAAGTCTCCTTTGGAAACTAGTTTATCTGATGTGACTTCAAATTGTGGAACCGCTGTTTCCTTTGATTTTTAGTAAACCAGCTACTCTTCAAACAGTGCAGATACTTTGTGGTCAGCATTTACACAGAGCGGGGGAAAACTCTGATCTGGACAGTGCCTACAACAGGAAATCTACTGGTCAACGGAATTCTGAAGGTTTTTTGTGGAGCGATTCTGTTTCCATTGGTAGTTTTTGGAATCTTTATAAACTGTAACCTTTTGGTGGGGGGCAGGGGGAGGTAGCAGATGTGCTAAAATCCTAGTGGACAAATGTTTGAATTCAATCTGTTAGAATTGCCAAGTTTCTAGTATGAGCTAATCTATTTAAACATTCCCCCCCCCTTATCTTCCTGTGGTTCCATGCGGTCTCAGTTTATTTTCTCTAAAGGCCTGCCTCACCATCAATGATCCCTTTCTATTTAGAATTTGGGCAAATAGATGTTTTGTAGGGGGAGGTGGCTTTAAGAGTTTACTCCTCCTTCACCACTTCCCTCACAATATACATCAGCACATATCTTTCTTTGTGCTGGCCACTTCCTAAGGGAGTTTTTATATATTAAAAAAAATAGAATGGGGAGTGGGAAAATGTCTGGAAAATTCCTCCCTACTCCCAAGGGCATTCAAGTGACCTCCAAGAGATGACAGTCATCACCAACACAAGATTATTAGCCTGTTACACTCCAGTGGTCTTCACGTGGCAGATTAGGCTCCCAGTGTGAGGCTGCCAATCCACTTTTCCTTAAATCTACATAATTATATAATAAATCTCTTAAAGGCATGCTATTTGCACGAACCCCCTGATGAGTTTCCCGTATTGAAGGGACCCATATTAGATCGGGTACATTTGTTGACTGAAGATTTTCTTATTTGCAAATGACTGGAAACTGGGAGGGAATCTTACTGGATGTTCAGTCTAACCAGGATGTTTAATTGGTTTGGTTTTGGACCAGTTTATAACTTGGCATCTGATTCTTGGGACATTGTTACCTGAGGAATGTGGTGACACGTATGCCTGATGAGTAAGTTAGAAAGCTGTTCATATAGAAGTTGTGCAAAGGAAATTCCAATTTTTGAACACTTGCAACTTCTCTAGTTCAGTAGCCTATATTTGACGAGGGGAACAACTGAACCCAATTTGTGTAAACGTTTTACTTTGTTGTGGTTTTCCACTGAAATCTGCCAAATAAATAAGCCTACAATGAATTGAAGTAAATTCAATATTATATTTAAATCTTTTGCAATACATCAACTTCATTTTTTTTTACTGTTATAGATGGTCTCTGCATGCTGTTTCCTGAGTAATTACTCATCAAAAATAAAAAATTCTTTATATGCTTGTTTTCCTGACCTGCAGTGTTCTGGACCTTGACATTTCAAAATCCTCCTTAGGACTGTTTCCAGTATATCCAATGAGTTTTGTGATATCAGTAAGCTGCATCTACTAAATTATTTCCTGTAATGGTAATTGCAGGCCTGAGAAATGCTTAAAACTCTGACTGTCTCCAGTTCCAGAGAAATTCCTGCATTACGTGTTTTTAGAAAAACAACTGTTGCTTAAGTCTTAAATATCGCAATCACTAAATGTGTGTGTGTGTATGTATGTATGTATGTATATATATATATATATACACACACACACACACACCAGAAAAGCTTTCTTTCAACCGACAATTCTTCTTTGTGGCACCTATTAGCACCTCTGTATTTGATAGTTGCTTTCATACAGAGTACCATTCACATAATCAAGAGGTTTGATTGAAGACTTGTTGATCCACTTTAATCTTCAGAATACTAACCCTCTTCCTATTATAGCACTCAGCTTTTTCCCCTTGGGTCCTGGCTTCAATCGCATTTCATACTAACGCATTCTACCTATTTTCTCTTTCTCTCCAGCCCTCCCATATAAAATCCTTCCCAATGCCTCGTCTTTAAACTTTACCCCTATTGCGCTTGCTGCTTTGAAATACATGAAGGTTTAGTGAAAGCTTTAATATCGCTGCAGTATTTCTGTTCAGTGAATCCTTTCATCAGTTTGCCGTTCTCAGCTCCTCTCTGAAGGAAAATGTGCTCCTTTTGCTGACGTGACCTGGTCTGTGAAACTCATTATGTAGTGCCTGATGTTTATGGACTACATTCTTTAGTGCAGCCAGTTCTCCAGTGCAGTACAAGTTTGTATTATGATAAAATGGACTAAAGTCGTAGTTGTTTGGATAGCAAATTCAAAACTTGTGTGAGTCATTAACTTGTTGTTGAGTATTATACTGCATGATGCTGAGTTTGAGTTGAAGATGTTGGGACTTGGCTAAAAGTTTTGTGTTTACAAAATCCCATTACATTCAACAGGAAGCAAATAATTTTGTAGTAACTGATAAGATGTTTGCCTTGAACTCAACTGCTGAAATAGAATAATGTAGCTTTCCAAACCAGTGGTATTGGTATTTGATACTGCACCTTCATAATACTGCATCTATATTGTCGATGTCTCTTAAGTGTTTCACAGGGAATTCTTATTTGCTATTCAGTGTAGAGGATTGTACTTGTAGTCGGTCCATTTTATAGTATACCCTGTAAAGTGCTTTGAGACGTCTCAACAATGTGACAAAGCGTGATATCAAATGCAAGGATTATTATTACAGTATATTGTTTAATTTGCTGGACACTTTTACAATATGGGATAAATATCTGAGTCACCTTACCCAGGGGAAGGGAAACGGCCTCTGTTTGACTCGGTCACATTAGTGAATCTTGTGAGACATTTATTTCCATTGACTTAATTCATTCAAGTGGTATTGAATCTACAAATGCTGACAATTGACTAACTTCCCTGGGGTGCTACCATTTTCCACAGCCTCTCAAAATCCTTTATTATATAAACGTACTTCACTTGTAACCATAATTTTAACAACATCCTAAGTGTTGCATGTTTTTCTCAGCAATTCATTGTTAAATGGAATGGCCTCCAAGTGCACTTGAACTCTGAAATCTTCAATCGATTTGAAATAAAGTAATAAAATACTTGGCTGTACTTCAAGATGTTTATCTTTAATAAACAAGGTCCTGGAAATAGAAAATTGTTTCACCAATCTTGCTTTGAACCAATTGTTAAGGGGTGCGTGACTGCAATAACTTGTATTCTAAATAGAGCCTTTCAAGTAAAAGCAATTTTTGAACCATTTTGCAGAACGAGAGATTAATTGGAAACCGTTCACTTGAGACTCTTCAGGGTTCAATGTGGCATTGTGTAAAACTTATCCCAACTCAAAGGAGTGCTGAGTCTGGGCTTTGGTACTAGTGACTTGATACTTTAGTTTTAATTTTTTTACACAGCAGCACAAAAGTACACATGGTGTGTGTGTGTGGTATAATGACTGGTGGTATTGACTTTTTTGACATGCAAAGCTGCCACCTGCTGGATGCAGATATCCAGGGGTATATTCTTCACCGACTACTTGTCCCAGTCTTTGAAGTACTTGCTACTGGAACAGTTTCCAATGAAAAATCATCACTGCAACTTCCATTTTAACTGATTTTTTTTCAATCTGATAGGCTCATCAGAGCAGAGAGCTTTTCCAGGAAAATAGCAGGATTGTTAATCTTTTCTGAGCTACGGGAGGTGTTCATTACAACATTGTATCATGGCATATTTCTGACTTTTTTTATGTAAAGCTAAAATATCAGCTTGAAGTAACACATGCATGATTTCAGTGGAAACTGATTAAATCTCCACACCCTTTTGTTTCACTTTTAAACAGTCTAGATCTATGTAATCTTAGTGTTCTGGTTTATTTGTAATCAAGACTATTTCAGGCCAATCAAGTATATGAAAACCTGTTTGTTAGGAGAGCTACACTTAAAAGGATAACTTGACCGGCCAGTTTGGGGAACTGAATTGGTACTGTGCTAAATTGAGTTGTCCCGAATGACTGAACATCAGTTCTTGGGTGCGAACTTGATTTATAATAATCCTTGCATTTGATATAGCGCTTTTCACATCTTCTAGACGTCTCAAAGTGCTTCACAGAACATACTGTAAAGTGAATTGACTGTATGTGTGTGTGTGTATATATATATATATATATATATGGGCAAAATGCAGCAGCCAATTGCGCACAGCAGTGTCCCACAAACACTCGTGGATTGAAATTTTTTTGAGGGATTATTATCAGGCGTGTGGAGTAAAGAAACTTGCCCAAGGTTTCACCCTGCCTGGAATTGAACCCAGGTCTCTCACTTGTAAGGTGAGTGCTCTAACCACTGAGCTACAGGACTATGATCTTATGATCGTTCGATTTTCATGACTGATCTTAAAGACTACATGTTGACTGCATTAGGCTTAATCAGTTGTAATAAAACTACATTGCAATATGCTATACAGCTTTCTAATTACAAAGGGAGCCAAGCTGGTGAACCTTTCAGAGTGGAGAAGTAGTAGTAGTAATAATAATTGCATTTGATACAGTGCCTTATGTCATTGATGCACTTCACAGTGTATGCTGTAAAGTGAATTGGCTGTGTTTTTGGGTGAAACGCGACAGACAATTGCGCACAGAGGTGTCCCCCAATCAGTCATGTATTGAATGACCAAAATTATTTTGTGACATAATCTAAGACTTCAAATTGTTTCAATGTGCTACCCATTGTTTTGGAGCAAGTGCTTCATGCCAATATCTTCTCTACTTGAAGCTGTTTCTTTCGGGCATATGAAGGTTAAAGGTGGAGAAGCAGTAAAGCTACCTTTGAACTTTAGAATTCCTATTTCATAGAAAATTGATTTTGCAGTAGGCTAACGTGAGCTTCTAATACAGTCTATTGAAGAGTATAGGAGAAGAATCCAATTTCACTTTTCTTACTGCTGCTACTTTATTGCATTGTTGATTACTTTTGTGGATTAGAACAACAAAAAAATGAATTTCTGTAAAGCACCCGTACCTTTGGGACACAGTGCAGGAAGTGAGATTGTGGACTCTGACCTACTGATTACCATATTGATAAATACGTTTGTAATTAACCCGTCTGAATTTGAGATTACTGAACAAAGGCCGACTGAATTTGAGATTGCTCAAATAAGCTATACAGCCTGGTTAGTGTCGCAGAATCATTTCCTAACACCTTAAAGCTGTTAGCTTGAAACTGAGCTCCCAGTTCTGGATGGAGTGGCTTTGCTATCAACTTGCAATGCAAAGGGGTGCCAAAAGCGAATCTGATATTTTACTACATAATTAATGTCCAGAAGCTGTAACTAGCAAAAATCTATACACTTACCATTTGTAAACCACATAAAAGCTAAGTATGCATGGTTTTAACATTTATATATACATGTGGTATAAGGTTTCACGGTGCTAGTGCAAACCATATGATCTCTGTACTGATCAAAACTGGAAGCTTTGTGGGAAAAAACCTTTTCTATTGAAGTCTATTGCCCACCATTCTCTTGATCTTTCATTTAAACTGGGAAACAGCTATATTGGTCTGTGTGCTAAATGGGAATCATTTTTCAATATGTGCACTTAATTCTGGGTTTGCTTTGCTCCTCTCTGGAGTACAACACAGTTTATAGCTGGTATCTGGGATATTTTAATCCGAGTTGTTGGTGTGATGAGTAACTGCCATACCACAAATAGGAGATACAGCTGCACTTCCATTTGTTTCATATGTACACTGCCCCAGATCAATTCCTGTATCTGGAGGACAAGACACATCAAGTAATCAAGGAGAGGACAGTGTTCAACTGAATCTAAGTGTATGTGATAACTTCACAATCAGGAAGTTTACCATTTTGACTTGCTAGCGTTTAAATGCTGGTGGAACTAGCAATCGTATAGGCGGATGCACAGGACACGAGCAAAAGCTGACTGGTGCTCCATTATGACACTGATTAAATTTTTCTAGACCCCATTTGCTGTTGGAATAGGGCTTGTTACCCCCCCTATTTTCCCCCAAAGACCACACACTGTACAACATAAATGTCTAGTAGGTTTGTGTCTGAAATAAGGATTTAAATTGAGACTAAGACTTGTCTTTGGTGCAATGGGTGGATGCTAGTTGGCTCCATTACAAGTAGCTGCAGGCAATTTGTGCTCACATCAGTGGAACTTCAAAGAATTGTGTTTTAAACTGTGATTGTTGGGTTTCAATAGGTACAGATGGGATTTTTAACTCTGCTGGGCTAACTTTAGTTTCCATGAAATCTCTACTTTTCCAGAAAACCTCAAGCAGAAATTGACTTGTACATTATTATGCAGTATGTCGATACTTGGCAAGGACCCAATTACTCGTTAGTATGGTTCTACTGATGAAAGGTACACTTAAAGGATTTGATCAAATGGGCTGAAGAGCTTCAGACTTTGACATTTTGGTAGCTCTCCAGTACCTCATTAAATAACATACCTGGGAAAGTGAGGGAGTTTTGTCAGGAGAGATAGTTTTGCGCTCAATTCTAAAGGAACTTGAATGTTACCCTGATACCTAATGCATTTTCTATCTTTTTTTCTTTGATCAGCTGGAGGTGACCCTTGACTTGGATGAGCGTAGACTTATTCGTTCTGCCATTTATGAGCTACGGAAGACAGAGCTGAAAGGAATGGAGGAAGCACTTGCCTCCAAACGCTTTCGCTCTGAAAGAACAAATGAACGCCTAGAAAACAAAGAGAATCACCTCAGGTAAGACTGTTTGTTCAGAGTTCAAACATCCAGGGCTTAAAATCAAACGACTTTGCAATGGCACTGTATTAGCAAGGGAATAGAGGCCAGTAGCAACATGTGCTCACTGCACTCTTCCCCACAGATTCCTGTGTAAACTTTTTAGTTGTCTAAAGCAAATCACTGTACAGTAAAATTCCAATGCTCCTGTTGTGCTGGTAGATCAACTTCTATTGGTTGTCTGTCGATGGTAATTGCAGCTCTCACCAGTCTTGTTGGGGCTTTCTTTCAAGGTTAAGAATATGTCTATACCTTTTCTTATTTGTGAGCCTGCCGATGCCTGGATTATTGTAGATCTGTTTATCTTGAGCCACTTCAGTAACCTGGGAGAAAGTCGTAACCAATATTGGAAGGAGAAAATAGGTGAACATTGGGTGGTGTGTTGTAGACGATGGGAAAGGAAGTAAGCTTGGGGATGTGTATGAGAGGTGGATTGAGATGTAGTGGGTACAGCAGGGGAAGAAAAGGCCATCAATTGTGTCTTAAAAATAAGTAACTCAAGCCTTTTAGAAAGCTTAGTATATTTAGAAAATGGATGTAGAATATTCTTACATAACCATTGTGATTGGCTAACTGTAGTAGTACTAATCTGCTTTTTTTGATCTGCTTGTTCGTATCAGAAATCTTGGCAGAGATTAAACCAGTGACTTCTCAACTATTACCAAACTAGGGTTTACCAAGGGAAATAAGTGAGTGAAATTGCAAACATCTGTGCTGTAGCAAATAAATATGGTGTATAATTAATGCTTGTTCCTTGGTGCTGACTCTCGAGTACATTTCTCTGGAATTTGGAAGTAGGATATTTGACTTGAGCTGACTGGTTAGTTTCCCACTCATGGGAATTGAACTTGCTCATTCTGACTATTAGCTGTGTTAACTGTATGGTCTAACAGCTGCAAATGTAAAAACACATTTAAAACTACTCCAAAGTAGTATCATGAGTAACGTTTACTTAATGTCTGGAGAAACTACTACAATTCTAGGTGTTTTTTGGACTGGAGGTGGGTGAGTGGCTACAACAACAAATTGAAACTGCAGTTCAGGAGTGGTAGAACTTTGAAACTTTTAAAATTGCACTTGTGCAAACATTTTGGTAATGGGAGTGGGGGAAACAAATCGAAGCTCATATTTTGCAAATTCATCCTGGGATGAAAGGCACACATGGAGCCCACAGTTGAAGTGCTTTCGAAAGCACTGATGTTGCAATAGGTGATTCAGGGTTAGATTCATGTTGTGCCATGAGGTCTTTAACATCTGGCTAGGAATA
Organism: Callorhinchus milii; assembly: GCF_018977255.1. Classification (NCBI taxonomy): domain Eukaryota; kingdom Metazoa; phylum Chordata; class Chondrichthyes; order Chimaeriformes; family Callorhinchidae; genus Callorhinchus; species Callorhinchus milii. The sequence continues at coordinate 9,994,883 of NW_024704749.1, read as the reverse complement.
CCTAAGGTCAATCTGTCAGCTACTGAAATCAGGTTTCAAATTAACCAGGTCAGCACTGTTTGCTTCTCAGGAATGTTTGCTTTGATTTATTTATAGACATTATTTGTTTACTTTTTAAAGAATTCTCTGCCCCACTAAAGAAAGTCTCAACATCCAGTCTTGCACTGCAGGAGGCATCTCTATAAACATCTCTATAAAATAAAGATTTTGAAACCTTACAGAATAATTCCCAGGTGGATGTTGATTTTATTTTTGTTCCCCCTGCAGATTGCTGTCTGACGTGTTTCTCTATGCATTTTTGATAGGTCTCATCGGCAGGAAGAGGATCAGAAAGGCTCTTTGGATATCCTGTCAATGAAACTTGAATCTATTAAGGACATTGATGAGCTAACTACACTGGTGAGTTGGGTTATTTTGTTGGAGAATTGCAGTAGATTTCAAGGCTTGGTGGTAGAGTGGAAGGGTGGGATTGATTTCAGCAACACGAGAGGAATGCTGGTGTTCAAGTATTTCTGTTCCTCCTCCAACAATTCCTCAGATTAATTGGCATTCACCTCAAGAGTCCAGGCTGATTCTGGGACCTTGCTAATGGATATGGCTGCTATGATTTACCCATTAAAAACTCATTAAGCTTGAGGATACTTAACCTGTGAAGTACCTTGAAATGTTCTGATGCGAGAAAGATGTTACTAAATGTCTTGTCTATTGCCAGTGTAGTCCAAGCTTTTGACTACCAAGGTCCAGATGCCCTGTTTGAAAAATGTCCACGGGCTGCATAAGCAATATTTTTGTTTTTCCCTTCCAGAAATCTAACAATTTCACAGGTTGTAGGGGGTGAAATCAGTAGAGGAGTTTCTCACTGAGAAAAGAAGCAGCATTGTGTGAAGAAACTGCATGGCGCTTGGTGTCTGTTCTCGGTCCAGCTTGTGGTGACTGAGGGAGGCTCCGATCGTCTGTCAACCACGAAATACTGCCCTCAATTACACTCCCCCCCCCCCCCCCCCCCCCCCCCTCTCTCACTCACTATCCGCCTCTTATACACACTCTCTGTCTCCTGGGTTCTCTCTTTCTCTCAATGACTCTTTCAATGAGCTGCGCGGCTCACAATCTGGCAGTGGGAGCGGCCTGTCTCCCAGCCACGCACATGGAGTGGGCCACGTTCTGCCATTGGGAGGCCGTGGTGGGTTAGGAGACCCGCTTGCTTTAATTCTCCCAATGGGAAAAGTACTGTACAAGTGTAAATTGAATTACACAGCAGGTAAACCTAGTTGCTGAAATATTTAAGGATACCACTAGGTGGTGCAGTAGTTCAGAACACTTCTGGGGTTGAGCTCAGTTGCATGGTTTAGCCTTTGTGAGGTTGGGCTGTTGACCAACGGCATTGTTTGCATGTTTTGTACCCAAAAATTAGCAGCACACAACAACTAGAAATCTGTTCCTAGCGCATCCCACAGCTTGATGATCACAATTAACCACGTTACTTTTTGTCCCAACTGCCACCTATATATGGTCTACAGACAAAATTTGTCCCATTTGAATGGGGACTGCACTGTTGCATTGGGAAAATTAGTCTGAAACCTGACTGGATTTTTGAATGTTATTATTTTACTTTGATGCTCTGATTCATTAGGTGAAGTGGGAAAAGTGCATGTTATACATGAAAAATGATCCCATTAGATTTTGATTTGGTGTGCATGGGATCGTATGAGGTCCTGCCTGCGATTTCCTCACATGAGTTCCTGATCATATTTTCTTGCAGTGAGACTCTGGACAAGTCCATGGAAGGCTCGGCTACATCTCCCGACAAATAGTCTTAGAGCACCACAAACCTCCAATTTAGCTGCTGGGTCTCATCCTCTGGGATGCCGTGGGGAACAACAAATTAAGGCTCTAGACTTCAGGCTGTTAAGATCTTCTTACATGCATTCATAACATCCAGCTTGACTATGCAAACGCCCTGCTTGTCAGCCTACCCAACTCCTCCCTCAGAGGTTGTAGATCATTCCCGAATTCTGCAGCCCTTCTCAAGACCCTCTTCGACCATGCCTTTGATCACTTTTTTTTCCCCCGCCCTCCACTCTCCCGGATCCCAACCCCAGCTCCGGTCCGAAACACTGATTGTCCAGCACCTTGGGACGTCCTCCTGACATGAAAGGCGCCATACAAATGTAATTTTGTTGTTTAACTTTCATTTTGTTGCCTTTTTAATTCAGCGAGCATAAATGGTACTATCATTATTTCCAAACATTAATATTGTTTGAGCGGGGGTGTAAGCAGTTAAGTTTTTTCATATTCTGTCACTCATTAGACTCATCCCCTATTTTGTGGCTTGAATACTTTCACATGTATTTAATTTTAGTTTGGCATGCATGGCACTGTAGGCTTACAGATGTTCCAGCAAATATAATGTCTGTTTTACAGCACTTTCATTTCATTAAGGATTGCATCTAGAGGGAATTCAGCCATGAGTTTTAAAGTCTTGTATAAGTAATGCTTGAAATCTGTTTCACCCGTGTGGAATTGTAGAATGACTCCGGGGTAATTGCTCTGTACTGATTATTCAGTCCAATCACAGTGGCCAATTCTACAGCATGCCTGAGCTGTTTCTTGCCTGGAGTGAGGCTGGATTTGACTGTTGAAGCAGAATTGAAGCTGAGAAATCTGTCTTTGTGCTTGTTCTTATGGCTGGTGACCTGTGAAGCTAGTATTGGAGAAACTCGCCACTACCTTACTGGCATCCCACTCCTATTGGCAAATACAACAGCCTATCTGTGCTGCAGTAATTTTCAGTGTGCCACAAATAGCAATGAAGTAAGTGACTTTTTATGGATTGTTGACCATAACACCAGGGGGAAAAAAAATGACATTTTTTCAAATAGTGCTACAATATCTTTATCTGCCTGAACATGCAGACAGGACCCTGGTTTAACATCTCATCTGAAGGATGGCCCCTCCAAACAAGTTAACTTGTTGCCATGTTGCTGCTAGTCTTTTTTTTTCTGCTCTACTTCTGAAGAAGGTTTTGATTCTGTGAGCACTGATAGGCCTCTGGTATCTTGACAAATTGACCATAAGAGCTGGTTATGGAAGCTGGTTCAGTGAGTATATGTATATGACTTCATCCATGAGCTTCAAACATTGACTTACTGTGAGGCAGTCAATAATTTAGCACGTTCTCCATGGAGTTTGCACAGTGCTGTTCTGGACAGCACCTACAGACAGTGTAATCCCCTTGTAATGCTTTTATGTATTTGGGTATTACTGATCCATAGACCTCAAAAGATTAACATTAAACCCTTCACTATGCAGTGTAGAACTATTAACACGCCAGATTTAGTTGTTTGGTTGAGGAAGATTATTAAATGATTTCTTGCATTGTCGATCTCCAAACGCTTCACAGTAGTCACAATAATAAATTGGTCATTTTCAATCCATGACTGTTTGTGGGACATTGCTGTGCACAATTGGCTGTCCGTGTTCACCCACAAATATACAGTCAATTCATACTTTGCAGTATATTCTGTGAAGCGCTTTGGGATGTCTAGAAGCTAATTTGTAGCCAAATATGGGAGCCAATTTGCACACTGCAGTGTCCCACAAACAGCCATTACATGACTGACCAATTTTAGCTAGACCATTGTTGTCCAATAGAAATCACTGACTAGCTACAAATGTGGCTATGGCGACACCATTTCTGCTACATGCCTGAAGTTTAGTAGAAAATGCCTTAAATACACCCATAGATTGTACTACAACACTTTTGCATTTCATATATTGTCTCAGAGCGATTGATCGTGATGGTAAACATGAAGGTCTTCAGGGCTGATCTGAAGGAGGGGGCAAGTGGAGGGATAGCGGAAGAGTGTTCCAGAGTTATGAGGCTGAAAGCATAGCCATCAATGGTGGAACAGAGGGCACGAGCTTCAAGCAGAAGGCCGTAGCCAGTCGAGCGGAGGCAGCAGGTCGTAGGTTAGGGAGTAAGCAGGTCTGAGAGGTAGGGAGGTGCCAGGACCTGAAGGTATCTTCGGATGAGTGTGAGGATCTTAATCTCTGTTCAGTGATAAGGAGCCAGTGGAGCCTGATTAGAATAGGTGTGATGGGGGTATGGAGTTTAGTGTGGGTTAGTAAGCGGATAGCAGAGATTTGGATTAACTGGATTTTGTGGCTAGTGGAACTGGGGATGGAGGGAGGTGATGAACAATTTTAGAAGTGAAAATTATATCCTTCATAGACACTCTTATCTTCCCCTCTTCTCAGGCCTCCACGATTGCCCCTCCTATCGCTTGCAACCTCCTATCTTCTTCCACTTTCCTCACACTACAACTATTCCCAACACAAAACTGGTGACATTTCCCATTTGACTGGCCAGAATGGACAGGCCCCAAATCTGTGATGCCAATAAAGTTATCTTTTATACAGCAAATACACCCTATTATGCTGGTATTAAACCACTGAACATCTTATTCTGCTGATAATAGAGCAGAACATTCTGCTAGAAAATAAACCAGAAAACACAGAACATTCTGCCGGTAAGAAACCAGTCTCCTGGTAATCAACCGGGCAGAAGTTGTCTTTTGATCGATTATACATACCAGAGTGATGTTAACTACTTGCGTCAGCTGGGACACATTGGCTCTCATTTTTCACAGTGCAGTTCTGTTTTACTCACCAGGGGAACACACTCTGGCGATAGCTTCACATGTGCAAAACATGGATATTGGACCAAGTGGATTTGTGATCTTTCTTCTGTTAGGAATGAGCAAAACTCTTTGCACATTTATATTCTCGTGTGTGATCGCTGGTGAACCTTGAGCTTCCCTGATAGAGTGAAACTCTTTCCACATTCAGCACATGTATATGGTCTCTCTCTCCTGTAAGCGCTAGCTGGTGTACGTTGAGCTGTCCTACCTTTGTGAAACTCTTTCCACATTCAGCACATTCATATGGTCTCTCTCCTGTGTGCGATCGCTGTGTGTGTGTTGAGGCGCCATAACATTGTGAAACTCTTTCCACATTCACCATATTTATTATGGTCTCTCTCCTGTGTGTGATCGCCGGTGAATGTTGAGCTTTCCTGACATTGTGAAACTAATAATAATCCTTGCTTTTGATATAGCGCTTTTCATGTCTTCTAGACCTCTCAAAGCGCTTCACAGAATATGCTATAAAATGAATTGACTGTATATTTGTGGGTGAAACACGGCAGCCAATTGCGCACAGCGGTGTCCCACAGACAGTCGTGGATTGAAAATGACCAATTTGTTGTTTTTGTTTTTGGAGGGATTATTATTAGGTGTGTGGAGTAAAGAAACTTGCCCAAGGTTTTACCCTGCCTGGAATTGAACCCAGATGCCTTGCACATTTGGCACATTTATATGGTCTCTCTCCTGTGTATGATCAATGGTGTCTCCTGAGGTACCCTGACATTGTGAAACTCTTTCCACATTCTGCACATTTATGCGGTCTCTTTCTTTTCTATGTGTGGAGTCCTGTAGCTCAGTGGTTAGAGCACTTGCTTTGCAAGCGAGACACCTGAGTTCAATTCCAGGCAGAGGGCGAAACCTTAGGCAAGTTTCCTTACTCCATACGCCTAATAATAATCCCTCCAAAACAATAATAAATTGGTCATTTTCAATCCACGACTGTTTGTGGGACACTGCTGTGTGCAATTGGCTGCCATGTTTTGCCCACAAATATACAGTCAGTTCACTTTACAGCATATTCTGTGAAGTGCTTTGAGACATTTAGATGTGAAAAGCGCTATATCAAATATAAGTATTATTATTATCGCTGTATGTACCTTGAAGTCCCATGATTTTGTGAAACTCTTGCTACATTCTACACATTTATATGGTCTCCTTCCTGTGTGTGAACAACAATGTACCTTGAGGCACCATGGCATTGTGAAACTCTTTCCACAATCGGCACATTCAAGCGGTCTCTCTTCTGTGTGTGAATGCTTTATATGTACCTTGAGGTCCCCTGACGTTTTGAGATCGTTACCAGATTCTGCACATTCATATTGTCTCCTGTGTGTGATCGCTGGTGTGTCTGGTGGTCAACCTAAACATTCAAAAATATTTCCACATTTGGCACATTTATAAAGTCTCTCTCCTGAGATGAATTGCTGGTGACTCTGCAAAGATCCCGTTTGCATAAACCACTTTTCTTCAACAGTGTGTGTGTATGTGTGTGTATATATATTATAGATCCCTGACCATCTCTCTGCTGTGAAGAAACATTTAAGCTACTTGCAGATTGTGTTGCTGATGTGTCTCGATCCAGATGTCTTCTATGTTTCTGAAGGAACTCGGCAAGAGTAAATACAATGTTACAATGAGGGCAAGGGTGACACTCAAAATCATCCACTTTGTGCACTGATGGGAGAAAAGAAAGATCTTTATGAGCAACATAAAGAATTTTCTTTAGGAATGCTTGACCAATTTTGACTTAATCCTTGCATTTGTGCACCTGATCAAGTCAAAACACTTTAAAATGCTTTACAGTAATTAATGTCAAATGTAGTGTCAGTTTTTGTCAACAGCCACTTCCTCCACAAACAGCTGTGAGGTGAGTGTTTGAGCGATTAGTGTAGCGGACAACTGGCCAGAAACTTATTTTGGTGTAAGTGGCAGAAGTGCTGTCTTTCAAAAGAGATGTTAAACCAAGCTCCCTGTCCATGCCTGTTCAGATGGATGTTAAAGATCCCATAACACTATTCCAAAAAACAACAACTTGGATTTATGTAGCACCCATTATGCAGGTTAGTGACTTGGAGCCCTTAGTGGGGCCCTGAGTGTGTGAAACTCTTCCCACATTCGGCATATTTGTACAGATTCTCAGAGTTGGGTCTCTTCCACATGTATGAGGGTGACACCCAACTCTCTCTCTGCCTCCACCCTCGACTCCAGGACCACTGCTGGCCTGACAGAATGTCTGTCAGACATCAAGTCCTGGTTGAGAGCTACCTTTTTCCAGTTGAATGTCAACAAGACCGAGGCCCTCCTGTCAGGCTCCTGTCAGCGTCTCCACACCTCAGGCACAGACAGCATCACCATCCATGGATGGACTCTGCATCTCATTGAACCAATACGTAACCTTGGTCTTGTTAGGCTTTAGAACCAAGACCCTTTAGAACCAAGAGTCAGAAGGTGCCATTTTCAAAGGAGGCTTGAAAATGGCACCTTCTGACTCTTGGTTCTAAATTGTGGCTATCCAACCTGACTGACTAGTTTATTGTATTTTGTGTTTAGTTTATTTTGTTTACAGTTGCAGGCCTCCTTTTTGGGGAAGTAAAGCCTTAATTCCAAGTGACCATATTTCAAATGTTTTGTCGGTAGGATAGATTGGCTTACTGACATTGAATAGCTTTGGTTATAAACACAGATCAGGACCTATTTACAAGCAGATTTTCTTATACAAATAGCACAGTCCAATATGTACCAAAGGGCGAGCTATAATAGTGTGGTCAGCCTGGTTCAGTTACTAGCCTGTCAGTTGTTAGCTTGGTTAGTTAGTAGAACTTATCTCGGAGTCAAAGGGGAATGGGTTCAACCCCAACATTTGGACTTTTAGTTCATAATCTATGGTGCATGTCAATGAAATTCTTGGGAGTACTGCATTGTTGGCGTTCTTTGGGTGAGATGTTCAATCAAGGTCCCGTCTGCCAATTCAGATGGATTTTAAAGATCGCAGGACTCTTCGAAAAGAGAAGGGAGTTTCCCCTCAATGTTCTGGACAACAATCTCTAGATAAAATTGGTCATTCACACATTGGCTGTTTGTGGTACGTTGCTCTGCAAGTTACCACACTTTGTAATAAATCCTTTTAAGCACTTTGAGCTGTTCCGACAATGCGATAAGGTGCTATATCAAGTGCAAAAATTGATGCACATCTCAAGCAAGCAGTATTGAACCATTTCATTGGTAATTCAGTAAACGTGTTGATAGGGGAATTCTAAACCATTATGTGGAATTTAGTCATCTGATTGTTCATTTGTTCACACAAAACCAGTGTAGCAGCATTATGATCTGTGTATGTGGCTTAGAAATGAGCAAGCCAGCACGTAAAGCACCTGAAATGTCAAACACTGTCTTTCTTTTCACCTGATGATTGGCTAGAAGAGTACAACCAGACTATGTCTAGGAGCTTCTGAGGGTCAGAGATCATGAAACATCAGAAGCTAGATTTTGTATATCTTGCATTGTAGGGGCCCTGGAGTTTGATTCTGCATTAGCTAAGAATTTTATGTTCCTTTCTCCCAGGCTAAGGAAAATGATTTGCTCTTGATTCTATAATTGACTCAGATCCTCCAGCCACATTTGATTTAAGCTTTAAGGAAAATGGTGTTAGCATCAATAATTCCAAAGACAGCCGATGGATATAGACAGAGAGACAGTCTGAAGAGACCTTTCTTCCTTTTCAAGGTGTGCCCTAGAATAATAATAGCTGCATTTAATCCTTATCACATATTTGAGATGTCTCAAAGTGCTTCACACATATACTGTAAAGTGAATTGACTGTATTTTGTGCATGAAATAAAGCAACATTTTAAAACTTGAGAAATTTTACAAAGCCTTAGGGGCCCATACATCATCTGTGGCCAAGTTTAAAATTTGTGCTTGTTCCAACATCTTCAACTGTCCTTGTTGAGTTTACTGGCATTTGAACTCTCGTTTCGAGTTTGCCTCTAAGGTGTAACTTTACTGACCTCAAACTTTAGTCAGTTTGTAAATGAATGCTTTATGTAAGATAATGGATCATGCTTAAAATAATTAATCTGACTTTTTGGGAGCCCTGAGGGCTTGTACTGTGATAAGTTTATCAGAGGTAGAACTGGAGCCTGTCCAGTCCTCCCTGAAATGACTGGAAGGTCAGTGAGGTTTTTTTGTTTGTTTCTATGAACTAAATCCTCTTGGCATTGTTCAAAAAACTGCTTTCAAAAAAGCTCTATCCGAGAGACAGCCACTAGATTGTGTGGTCATGGCTAATTACACAAATCTTTAGCATCAATTAATCACTGCTTTCCATTCTAGAGTGTTGTGGGAAAACCGTTTGGCATTGATTAAATATCAGTCTTGGATAACAATTAAGCTTGCCTTGTGCTAACCTTTTTTTTCCCCCGAAGGCTTATTGTTTGATCAACAGACTACAGTGGAAATTTAGAGTTTAGAGAGGGGAACAGAAACTCTGCTCCCTTTTCTAGATTTGAAGATTGATGTTACTCGTAGACCAGTGACGCCTGATGCATTTGGAAATTGAAACTTTTTGTTAAACTTGTAATCTGTTTTCTTGAATTCTAATTGAGAATATTTTAGTGTTTCCCCCAGTGTCTTGCACAGGCACCAACTACCTTGTGGTAGCAGTTTACTCATTCTCCCTGCATAAGCTCTAGAAGGTTATTTGTTGGGGGGGATGGATGGGGTAGTAGGGGCAGTACATCATAGCTGAACCTGATTTCCACATAGGCACATGACAAGTTTGTGGTAATAATCCAGATTGTTCACTTTTCTATCTCCCTTCACCCAGGAACACTGAAGCCAATTATATCATTCTTGCCACTGCCCTGCCTCGAATTGCTCTATCCTGTGCCAATGAAACAATATCCCAACATGATCGAAAAGAGACGTAGAAAATTTCTGCGCACAAGGCCCATTGTCTGCTTCTCAACTTTTGTTTTACTAAATTACCCTTTTTTGGTTAAACCTATTTTCTACCCATTCCCTAAATATTTTTTTTACTCTCAACTGCTTGTCCAGGCCCTTTTCAACAATTCTATTGATCAGTTTCAGTGGACACTTGTAACAAATTTCTCTTGATCTGTATAATGCAGAAACATAAAAGTTCACACATTTCCACACAGATATAGAACCAAAACAGTCTGATACAGTTGTTGTACATTCAGCAATGTTAGATTTTGGATCGGGTCCATATTACTGTTAAGACGTAATGAATCTTATGTCCAGCCGCAGTATTGAGGTTCTCGTATAGAAATAGACTTGCATCTCAATTTCAGAATGTGTGTTTTCTATATTCAGCTGTCATGAATTCTGTTTTTTCCCTCCAGACCATTAAAACTATTTTTGAGTTGTTGGGTTCTCTGTAATTTATAACGAGATCAGACTACGTCAATCAAAATATCTGCACTAAGGTGATTAGTTAATCACCCTAGCCCATTGTCCTTCCTTCCAGACCACACTAACTCATTCATTTCTAATCATATTAATCTTTGCATTTGACACAGCACTCCACCACATCATCCAGACGTCTCAAAGTGCCTCCGAGAACACACTGCAAAGTAAACTGACCGCATGCCCCACAGGCAAACATTTACATCCCAACAGAAGTAATGAGGGAAAACAATTTAAACAGATGGTGTGGACATCTGTGTGTAATTTTTTAAATTGCAGAAACTATTCTGTACTTCCAATGAGGAACACATCTCATCCTGTCCAACTTTGTTAGGATTAGGTGCTTCGAATGTTTTGCCTTACTTGCAACAGTCATAGATATTGCCTGAAATTGTAGACTACTAATTGGTTCCACGTTAGTTTTCATACTGATTCAGGTGAATGCAATGTAATGTGGCTTCATGCCTTTATCCACTCTGTGCTGCAGGTCTTTGAATTTTTCTAGTTTTTAGTTCTGTAATTGTGTGTGTGTGTCTATACACTTGCAGTATATAAATTTGTATAGCCACAGATTTGGAAACAGACTAAAATGGCTATTTGAGAAAGATACTACATTGTATCCAACATCCATCCAATTCAGTGAATGTTTAGATTAATTCCAGTAACTGAAACTGCCCCACGCATTAACAGTACATTTTTTGTATCACTTTTTCTGTAGATTTCTCTGTACTTACTTCTACAGCTTCTACAACTCTAAATATTTAAAATAATTCTCCAAGCTCTAGCAAGTTGTTTTCAGGACAATTGATGGCAGTATTTGTAAGAGTAAATGATCTTTAAAATCATGTAACTGCTTTTTCAGAAAATATTCATATGGTTAGCTTTAGAGCATGACATTTTTGGTACAGTAAGTCATCTTTGAGTTGAATGGTTTCAATCAATGCAATTAATGTACACTTGTGTTCATGTAGCAATGAAAGGCAAATGTTGAACTATTCATAATTAAAAACAGTTTGTGCTGGATTTGACGTTTGTTTACATTTCCAGACAGATTACACATCGCCTGTTTCATTACAATTTCCCCTCACAGTTCCTATGTCAGGGTTTCCTTTTTTTAATGTTTTAAATTGTGCAATCTTGAGTGAATTTTTTGTTCACTATTGTTCCCGGAGGCGCTCAATATTGGACAGCGCCCAAACCCTATTTTATAAGCAACTACAGAACAATATAATAGTCCTTTTTCATTTGGTGTAGCTTTCACATTAGCAGAACATCTTAAAGTAATTCAAGATTTACTATAAAAGTGTATTGGCAAATGCAGCAGCCAATTCATACACAGCAATATCCTACAAACAGTCATGAAGTGAATGGTAAATTTTTATCCGTGGGATTGTTGACAAGGACATAAAAAGAAACTTCCTGCACTTTTCGTATAGTGCCATGGCATCTTTAATATCTTAAACAGGGTGGACATGAAACATTTTTCAGGATTAACATTTATCAGGTGTAATATTAATCAGAAGGGCAGCACCTCTAGCAATGCAGCACTCCCCTCCCCACCGGTGGCTGGAAGCTTTGCTGTTGATGGTGGTGTTTGGGTGGGTGTGCTGCAGGCCCAGTGGTGGGAGTGAGTTCCTACCCGCACATCTGCTCACCCACACTCAGACTTACTGAATATACTCCACACCACCATCCGTGGCAGTGTCTAGATTCTGGACATAATCACTGGAACTTCCTCTACTCCCCATCTTGGCCCCTCTCTAAGTCATGGCTCTTGGACTGTACTTCTGGTCATCTCCCCTGCTTGGCATCAAACCCCATCTGTGTACAGTGCTCACATGTTGCTCTATATGAATGGCACCATGTAAAGGCAAGTTGTTGATAAGAGGTTGGAAGGTTGCAGGCATCTGGATTTTTACCCCAGTGTGCCTCAGTGCCTTTGGGAGCAAAGAAGAATAAGTAAGTGGGTGATTCAGCAGTATAAGTAAGTTAAAACCAGGTCCTGTGCATGTGTTTTGTTTTGCAAAGCCTGGAGGGTTATCTGAAGAGTTTCCTGATCAGTGTTGGGAATGAGGAGTTAACAGCTATTCTTTGTTCCAAGTCTCTTCCTATAGGCAGTTTTCCATCATCATACTTTAATTGGGAAGTTGAAAAAGGAATTTGTAATGTTTTTAATAAACATTAAGATGGAGCTACATGAAAGGGGAACATGGCCAGTGCAATTTTCCTTTAATCTTTTTGCTGGTGTCTTAGAATCTATACTGGCCATATCATGTACTCACATAAGTAGGATGGTAAAGTGGGGCAGGCAATGCACTACTCGCTTTATCACTTGGTTCTGTATGCACTGGAGTCTCTTGACTTGAGGTTGGCTCACTGTGCACCAGGCAAGATGGCTGTACCTCAGGATTGGGCAGATATATGCTTGGAAAAGTCTGAGGATCATTTCTACACTGACCCCATTCTTCCTTCCACAAAGGATCAGCAGCCTGTTCAGGCAATCAATCCTGCTGAGGTACGTGGGTGTCTTTGATTTGATGGAGTTTATATGTGCATGAATGCCTTTAGACCTAAACCAACTGGGCACTACATGCATTTCTAATGCACCCTGACCATCCTTTTATTTTTCACTCAGGGTTGCTATGACTGTATAGAACTATTACCGTGGATAATTGCTATCATAGCTTCTGAGGTCAAACTATGTGACACTGACAAGCATTCAGGCCTATTTCAAGGGACACTGGAATCATTTATTTAGAATGATACCAATGGAAATGCCACTGATTCACTGAAACATTGGAAGTGTATTATTGTCCTTCATCACAATGAAGGCAGATTTCGATTGAAGAGCTGCTGAGGAACCAGATTTGGAACAATGGCCTGGATTTGTGAACGCATGCTCATATTCAGGGTGTATTGCCCATCTTACACAAAGAGAAATGCTGCTTCTGATAAAGCTCTGCCCCTCAAAAGATAAGGGTGTCAAGAGGATGGTGATAATGACCGGCTAAGTGACTATCCTCCTTGGATTCTCAGTATCTAATATACAGTCTGTCTGGGGTTTCCAAACTTTGGTTCTTGCCAATTTGCATCTAAATATCTGGGGGTGGGGGAGTGCACTCCATACCACACTTTAGTAGTTTTGGTTGGAGATTCTTGACCATAGTGGGGTCTCCTTGGAGCTGAACTGGCTCCAAGATGAGATATTTGGCAACTGAATGTTAGAATTGAGCCAGCCCTCTCTGGCGAGATTGGTAGTGCAGTTTGAGCTAGGAGCATCCACAGTATTCCAGGGCACTGCTGATGACAGCATAGCCAGCCTGGCTCATCGGCAGAACTTGGAAGGGCAGATCAGTCACTGGAGGTAGGAAATCATCCCAAACCCTAACGGGCAGGGTGGTGCCCTGGACAAGGAGGGGGAAAGCTTGCCAGACGGCAATATCAATGGCAAAATGCAAATTCCTGCAGATGCTGGAAATCTGAAACAAAAACAGAAGTCACTGAGAACACTCATGCAGCATAGCATCCCCGCCTGTGCCTGGCCCCTCTGCCTCTCTCTCTCTCTCTCTCTGCCTGTCTCTTGCAGCACCTTACTGTGTCGAGCCGCTGCTGGAGTCGGTTTGGTGCCTGCTGCCATTTTTATGCGGGGCAGCAAGCCCCACCTCTCGCCCAACAACAGATATAAGAGCTCAAACTGCAGCAGCACCTGAACCAAAATACGTGTGTGATCAGTCAGTATCTGGTTTGAATGCTCACAGCTTGCTCATACCTGTTTGTGGGACACTCACTGCCATGCGCAATTGGCTGCCGCATTTTGCCCACAAAATACAGTCACTACACTTTACAGTATGTCCTGTGAAGCACATTGAGATGTCTCGAAGATGTGATGGTGTGCTCTATCAAATGCAAGGATTGTTGTTATTTCTTATCTACTAGGTTCGTGCTTGATACTTCACTTGGGCAAGAGGGTATCTTGCCTTAGCAAGAGACTAAGTGTTTATACTTAAACACAGGAACGGATTTAGTTGGGCTGAATGTTTCTGTGCTGCACAATCTATGTAAATGTACGTAAATTCTGCTATCTTGCCAGACAATCATAATATTGGATGTTCACTTCATAGCTATTTGTAGGCCATTATTGTGTGAAAATTGATAACCCTATTTGCCTACTAATACAATCACTACACATTGCTGAAAACTGAAGCGTTTTGTGATGTTTTGATACTTACAGGCACCTTTTGAAATGCTATTCATTTAACCAAGTGTCCCAAGTAAAAATCCCAAATTGGGGACTCTCCACCTCACAGTGCTGCCTAGAGGAAGGAGTGGTGTGCAAAAAGGAAGATGAGTTCTTTTGGGGAAGCTTGGGCCCCTTTCCTGCAATCTCTCCACAAATAGGATAATCGCCTTGATATAGCCTTAGGTTGAAACCTTTCACATTCCATCAAAATATAATGGTTGATCTGATGTGTCCAGCAGATGTTAGTTGCAGGTGTTCTGTATCTTGTCCTCTCTTCTCCCCATCCCCCTCACCCAAAACAGACATTGGTCAATTCCTGATTTGTAAGAGTTAGTTGATCTCGGCCGGGTAATCATTTGGATCTTGTACGTAGCCTTAGTTCCTTTGGGTTAAGGGAGAGAATCCATTTTGGGTTCCCATTCTGATCACTGTGTGGCGAGTCCATTATGGAAGGATTGGCTTCAAATTTGGCTGTGATGCCCTCCGTAGTTGAAGAGTCTGCTGACACTAATTGAAGAATAGGCACTTGGGATGAGGTTCTAAAAGGTTACCAAAGCCTATGGAATGAAACCCTGGAAGAGATTGCGCCTCCAAAAAAAGGGAAAATATTGGCAAGCAAAAACAAGTTTGCAGCATATTTTGAACAGCTTCATCCAATTGATTTGCTCCTGCATTTTACAAACGCATTTGGTAAATCTTGGAATTCTTTTATTTTCACAGCTCCGTGGAGCAAGCGAGTATGAGGAGCGTAAACTGATTAGAGTTGCTATCCGCAGACTTCGGGAGCAAGAGATTGAAGGTAGGTTGTAAGGTTAATCTGTTTTGCACACAAGTTAAAGCAAATGCATTTTTATTTATATTAATACATAGGATAGTGGAGCCTGTGAACCATCAGTAGCTTTGTGGCTTTGGAGCCATAAATAATCTTGGCAGAATTCTTTGTGCCTTGCATTTGTTTCCAATGTAAATGTCACTATTCACACTGGAGGAGCGGAAACTACTGCGCAGAGGGAATCTGAAGCTGAAAATAAAATATAAACCAAGGGAGTGTCATACAATCATAGAAATTATAGCAAAGAATTATTTAGTCCATCAAATAGAAATAAATTGTCACTAGCTCATCCAATGGAAATAGAAACTCTAATCCCAGCCCTGCTCATTCCCCTTTTGCTATTCAAGTTTTATCTTCAAATATTTATACCGTTTCATTTTCAATGTTTTCTGGTCTCAGTCATGCATGTTCCATCTACCTAACATGGAAACATTCCTTCTAACCTCTCAAATTTTCCAGGGACAATTCCTTGTTTGTCCCCTGGGCCATCCATTTGTGATCTAACCAATGTTTGGCATAAATTTAACATCACTATCTTGATTTAGTATTTAATACTTCTGAAGCCTAGTGTCCCATGTGATTTTTATGGCTTCTTCTATTTGCAATCCCATATTGTAAAGGGAGGCGGAAATGCTTGGCTGCCTGCTGATGTTCCAGGCTAGTATGATAAACAAAATGGCCCTTTGCTGAAATCATGAGGCGTTGCACTCACACATCTTTAGTACAGTTTATACAGTCAAATCCTGGTTCAGTTGGTATCACTCGTCTCTGGATCAGGAAGTTGTGGGTTTTGCATAGGATGCAAATCCACGGACGTTTCATGCAGCCTTTAATTGACAACATTCAGACTAGGGATTCATCTTGGGAGCTTTCTACTCTACAGTGCATTTTATGCTGATTTGAGTGATTGTTGGAGGCACTCTCGACTGTCAATTGTAAGTGAGATAGGATTCCAGTACAATGTAATATAGTAATAATTTGATCACTCAATCCACAACTGTTTCTGGGACACTGCTGTGCGCAATTGGCTGCCACCTTTCACCCACAAAATATACAGTCAATTCGCTTTATAGTATATTCTGTGAAACACTTTTTACCTTTGTCTACTTAGCTCTGTCCATTCCAAGCAAGTCACTTAGCATGCTAGTCCGTAGCAAAACATTGGAAAGCGAAAAACCAGGCAGCACTTACCGACCAGACACAGCACCAAAGACTGCACGATCAAGCATGGACCTGGCCATGGAGCAAGAGGAGAATGTTCTTCGAAGACTGGCAAGTGTTTTCATATGATGAATAATTCAGAGTCCTTTTCTTATTGTGATGATTTTATCTCCTTGCTGCATACAGTGCAACCCCCATTATAAGACACTTTGCTTTAGCGCATGTTCTGTTCTCTTGGGTGTGTGGAGGTAAGAAAACTGAGCTGAAATGTTTGGTGTCGGAATCTCTGTGGTGGTCTCTATAGTCTGGTTCCTCACTGAGCTGGCAGGGGCCACAGTACTCCGACTAGCCAGCCTGGCTCATCAGCAGAACTTGGAGGGTGAGACCATTCATTTGGAACGGGGATGCTTCCCATTCAGCTCTTGTTACCCCTGCAATCAAAGCCGTACCAGATTTGGTGTTCATAGCAAGACAAGTAGTGCTCTTAAAGGCAAGCTGTGCAGTTTTAGCTGGTTAACGTCCAGCATTACCTCAACATACACACTGGGGTCCTAAAATCTTGGCTCTTGCCAACCTGTGCTTAATACAGAATTAGGTAAGCATTATGTGTTCCTCTGGGTGTTTGTGCATTCAGTTCTAGACACTTAGAAATTTCCATGTGTTGGTGACATATAGATGTGTAACTCTGTCTGGTTTGTATATGCTTAAGCACAGTAATGGTTTTCGGCATGTCAGACACCCGTCTGGCCAAAAGAAAAAAAACTGTTGCAATTGGAACGTAGTGCAATTACAGTTTCCAGTACTAGTGTGTGTGAGTGTAAAATGAAGTGCAACTCGGTTTCATTTGCACTGGCAACTCATCAAAACCTGGTCATTTGCCAAGAGATGAAGAGTTTAAAGAACACCTATTGCATCTGCTCTTGGCTCTTATAAAACAGTTGTTGTAGTCTTTCATTATATTAGGCTGCAGTTGGTATTTATTTGCCTGATCATTCAAGACTTCAATGGGTGATCTGTTGAGTCCAATTTCAGTGCTTTTTATAGCCATTTCAGACTTTGCTTAGGCTGTGTATTCCCTTGCATTGTGTGCATTATTTCAATCCAGGATGTGTGTGGTGTTCACAAAATGTGGAGTGAAACAGAAATATGCATGTCTTACTAGAGTAACTGGGTTTTGTTGTGATTAATTCATCTGTCATATATAGAAAGACCAATTTGCAGGGTTATTATTCAGGTATATTGTAGTCTCCACTTCCCAACTTTGATATCAGTTAATATAGCACAGTCGGATTGCAACCTGTGACTTTCTAATCTGTTACTGTACCAACAGTGCCTTTAACTACTCGCCCCTTGGAGAATGCTCCGCAGCCACTTTTCCTTGCCTATTCTCCATGGTCACACTCATTTTGCTATATTGCCAAACAACTGAGATCAAGATTACATTGGCTTTGATTGAGTTCATTGTTTAAGGCTGTGCCAGTGATTTTGCTGTAGATCTTACTGGATCTCATTTGAGTGGTTGCTGTGCTGCAGTCTTTGTTGTAAATGGTTATCAGAAATCTTACTTGGGAATGAATGCATCACTTTACTGAGATGTGCTGCGCTTGCCTCAAGTGATTAATGGCAGGCTGCCCAGTGCCATGAACCAGCTGTTGAGCATTGACTAATCTTTTAACACTGTAATATTTGTTTAACATGCAACAACGTGCCAGTTGGAGAAATGCCTGCCTCCTATAATGAAGACAACAGCTGAAAGAATTGTGATTGTTGAAAATGTACTGGTTTCTCTCCCCTACTCCCTCCTGTCTTTTCCTGTATTTTTATTAATCACAATAATATGGGTGTGAGAACATTGTGTACTAGCAGAGTAATTGATTTCGACCTCCACTTGCTCATAAATGTACTAATAACCAGAGAATCTCATTCTTTATTCCCCGCACCACCACCATTTCTTGGTGGCAGATGTGCTGTCAACTGAGCTAAGCTATCCCTAGAGGGACCACATTAAACCATTACTCTGGTTCTAGTATTGCATGTTTTGGGGCAGGATTTTATATTTGTGGGGGTGCTCAGTGAAAGTGAAACCTTAAATAGTTGGACACTCCAGGAACAAATAGTGAACTCAAACCTTTAATTAGTCCAGCGTTTGCGGTTACAGGTGTTCAGCAGGGATGACAAATGGAACAGCACATGTCCCCTGGAGGAAGCTGGACGTTGCTTTCATCTGTTTGGCTAAACCAGTGCTGTGTTGTAATATCCCTTTCGCTGGCTCAAGGCTCCAATTTTAGTATAGATTTGAGCAAAAAGCATCGACTAAAGTAATTGAAGCCATGGCAAGCTTTCCCCGATTCAAGTTACAGGCAGTTCCGGTATCGTGGCAAGTAGGTTTGTATGAGTGATAGATTGAAGTGACAATGTAACCTTGGACCATCTGATTTGAAGAGCTATGGGACTGTCACTCAATTCATCACTCAGAAAATTTTCTCATGCCATGAAGTGGAGTAAATTTATGAAGTGCGCTAATAGAGAAATGCCTGGAGGTAGTTCACCTCATCAATTTTGAAATGTGAACGCCAGATGTTTTTTTTTAGAAATTTACAGTACCAAATAAGGCCATTCAACCCACTGTGTAAATATTTTTCAAATCGTTTCATTTGAAACGGGGCAAGGTGGAGTCAATTGGCACACAGCAACATCCCACTAAGAGTCGTAAAAGTGACCATTTCTTTAAAATCTGGGGATTGTTGCCCAGGACACTGGAAGAAATTCCCTTCTCTTTTTGAATAGTGCCATAGGATGTCTACTGTCTAAAACAAGCTAGGAGGCAATATCCCTGACTGTCAGTCAACGTAGCTCATTTTCACTGCTGTTATTTTGGTGACTGTTAAATGGGGGTTGGGATGGGTGGGAAAGAGACTGTTTTCAAAAGACCGTACCTAAAGCACATGTCATCAAACCAGTGTTGTGCTCTGCCACTACTTTTATTCTGGCCTCAGAGACAACTTGTTGGTGATGTAGCAGGAGATCTGTCACCCCAAGTTCACAAGGTTTGTTTGAAAGAAAAAGGCCCATTCACCCATTTGCTCTCATTCTTGCAGAACACGCACCCCATTGTTTATACTCCGCTCTAAGGTCCCCTCTAAGCTGTCATCTCTTAAAACTGAAGAGTCAGTCCTAGCTTGTCTAGAAGCTCATTGCCCAACGTTGCTCATAGTTCATTGCTCTAACACTGGGGATCATTCTTGTCAGGTCTGGGGAAATTTGCAGCCAGAATATTCAGGCTGGTTGGAAACTCAACCAAAAATGAGGGTTTATTATCTAATTCCAACTAGATGTTTAATAACTTTCTTCTGCACACCCTTTTCTTCCCCTCACCCCCCCCCCCCCCCCCCACTCCCTCATATTTGAAGTCAGTTCTCTTTCAAAGTGGCTAAAATGTTGACAGTGGTGGGCAGATAAGCCAGGCGTCTGATCTTGAGTGCGTTATTTTTTGCCTCCAGTTATCTCTGCTGAGTGATCTGAAGAGATTGTAAATGACCTAATCTATAGTGCAGAGCTGTGACGACATCCTCTGGCAAGACACCAGCTCGGAACCAGTCACAGGAAATGGTCTGTCTGTTTTGTTGTGATTCACTTCCTCAGTTCAGTTTCCTTCAGGCTCCCACCCACATGATCAGGGAATGAATGAACCTCTACTGTATATGGAATTAGTCTGAATCCAACGTTAGATTGAGTTAAACTCCTGAATGATGGCTAATTTGTTTTTGAGTGATGTGTATTGATACCATTTTTTCCTGCAGATTTGACCACACTACAAATTGGATGGAGGGTTTGTTGGTCTTAGGTCTATTTATTAATTTTACGGTGCAACACAGCAATGAAGCAGTTTTTGTGGTTTCTGTAAATATTTGTATAACTTTTGAAAAGTTAATAAATCAAATATTGTACATTTGTATTGTACAATTGTACTAACCAGGATCCCGGTTCTATCTGTTACCTTGCTGTGCTAGTGGTGATAGTTAGGACAGCCAGCCCAATGTGCTGCTGGATATAGTTTTTGTAGGATTTGTGGTGGTTTAGAACATCCAGATAAGAGTCTGACATTCCATCACTGACGTGCGTGGCAAACAGCAAGTACAGAATTTTTGTGATAAGAACTTTGTGACATGCTGACTCCTACACGTTCGGGTTATGAGCCTCATATCACTGTTTATTTTGCCTGAGACATGAGTTTACAGCCGCTCAAAAAACTGTTGTGGTTTTCAAAAAGCAAATACACTCAGCCACTGTCCAGATGATGCCATCACCTACAGCGTCACAGTAGCTTGTGTGAACTGGCCTTTACTCAGCCTCTGCTCCTTCCTTGTGTATTTAATTGCAGTGCTTGAGTTGGGTGACTGTCTTTCTGTTGTCTTTAGATTCTTGTCTGTGAAATGTTTCTACGGTGAAAAGGCAGTCAGTCTGTTTCAGTGGTGCTCCCTCTATGTGCCTGTGGGGCCCCTGCTCACATCAGCTCACTGTCTTTCCACCGGGGGGAAAAAGTGGTTTTGGAAAACATTTGGTATGAGCCCTTATACCATAATCTCTTCATAATCTGAAATCATATTAGGTTCTGCCAAGCTAGCATATTGGCATTGTTGGGAAACTTGTCACTGGGCGTAGTCTGGTGTGTGTGTGTGTGTGTAAACGTATTTATTTGTATATATTCCTATATTATTATCCCACAAATAGCCACAAAGGGTTAATGTCCCTCGTAAAATACTTTTATAGTTGTCCAATTGGAGTTCTACCTAGCAGGAAAATGAAAATAGACTACTTTAAAGCGCTCTTTTATGAGACTCCTATATTATTTCCATATCACTATTCACTTAACCCTCTTGATTCTGCTTTGCTATGGAAATGTGTATCCCTCGAGACCCATTGATGACCCCCCCAATAGATGGATTAAGTTTCACAACTCCCTATTGTAGTTTCCTGCCCTCCCGGCTGTGACTCATCAACACTTCCTAAGTGTAATTGGTAGCAGCCTATGTGTACCTGCCTGTCTCTGTGTGCCTTGGATAACTCACGCAGATGGGACTGACTGCCGGCTGAGAAGCACTGCACAGGCTTTACTGCTGTACTTATGATGACTGGATTCAGGATCTAGGTGAGCTAGATTTCTGTCCAGATTTCTGTACAGCAACTGGATGAATTTTATATGTAGGAATGAAGGTTCTGTAAGGAACATTGTGATATGGAAGTTGAGTATTATTTTATATTTGGTTGTGAAAGTTAGTTTTGGTGTCCAGGTGTTTGCTTATGCAGGTGTGTACAGTGTTCTGCTTGAGTGAAAGTGGAGTATGAGCACGTTTGTCTGAAGAATCCTTTTCTTTTCAGCTGTCTCTCAAACTGACATTTTCTCTACAGCCTCTGTGTTCAACTCTGGGAACCAGTGTTCGTTGAAGCTATGCTACTTAATTTCTGGAGAAACTGCCTCTTCCTAACAATGCAACAGGATATGCTTGCCCATCAATGTAATGTGTACTAAAGCACAGTAATCTGCTTATATCTCTTTACTCTTTAGTGCTAGAGCGTTGCATTCCAATATCATTTTTTTACTACCGTTTACCTGTGATTTCATTCCCTCCTCTTGAAAGCATTTCGAAAACTTTGGTGTCTATAAAATTACGATTCCACAACTTTTGGCGCCTTGCACAATTGGACATTCGTCATGGAAAAGCCTCAAGTGTGAATCATCATTCACAGACAGACAATTTAACCCTATGTGAGGGGAGTAAAGGAGAGTAACTATAGCCATGTCTGATATTTGTACCCAGGCAGTTTCCGGTTGTGGCTATTGTAGAGTAACTCTTTAACTTTTATTGCAATTATGCTTATTTACTTCAGTGCCAATTTATTTTCTCACACTTTTGTGCCTATTTATAACTTGGTTTAATTATATGGAGTGGAAACACTATTGCTTGGAGCACAGGAGTGGCCCAGTTGATCAGGAAGTGGTAGCGATCGGACACCCATTGACGCCCATCATTTGCAGAAAACCAGAAGCGACATATAATAAATAGCGCACACAGAATGGGATCCTTCTTGGTTGTCTGGGATTGTTACAAAACTGACAAGACTGATCTTGTAAGACAACAAAGATGTACTGGTCAATAAATTACTATCCAAAACAAGTTGTTCCAGTTTTCAATGTTTTTTCCTTGTTCATTTTGTTAAGACTAGGCTACTAGTCCTCCCTCTTGGGAGCAGGGGAGAGAGGAAGTTGAGGCTACTAGACTCCCTCTTCTGATAGGATTTTCTAAGAGGTAGGGTGTAGTTGGGGAAGAGAAGAGGCTTTGCTGTAGAATTCAATGATTGAAATGGATTCCTCCCTCCTGTGTCATTGCTGATGTTAGCTGAATATACTATTCAAAGAAGAACTTGCTTGCCCTTGATACAAGAAGCATAGTACCTCTTTGATAGTTGATTGGAGCCAAATGCTTCCTTCAAATTTTTCCCTAATGGTGATGAAACCAAATGAAAGGTTAAAAATTCTGCCCTCAAAGCACCCATTCCCATGGGAATAATCATCTGGAAACCATCAGCAGCCCCAGTGTCCATTTTAATGGTGTTTGTCGCTGTGTGAGTCATGGTATTTGTGAGTGTGTTGCAGTTTATGAGAATAGTTCATATTTTTTTTCATCAAATACCAGCACTCGCATAAAGCAACTAGAAGATGACCACTCCAGGAAGCCTTGGCAGCTGTATATTTTTTGTGACTCGCAGAACCTCACATGTTTTCCCCTTTATCTCAAAACACTTATTTATGAGCTTGTTTACTTGATTAATTTGGGCGCGTTCAATCCTGTTTTGCTTACCATTTCTATTCAGAGCATGATTAAAAGGAAAAGGAACAGCATCTGGTCTAAAACAGATACTTTAGATTTTATTTTTTCTTGTGTTTCTTCTCCCTAGCATCCTAGCTTTGCTAATCAATTGGATATGGAGCCAGAGGGTTCTGTGTTTGAATCCACTGAGACAGCTCATACTTTGCTTCCCTGGATGTACCTGATGAAGCCAGGCATGTCTGCAGTAATTCAGGACACTATCAGGAATGTCCTCCTGACGTGAAATGCGCTCTATAAATGTAATTTGGTTGTTGTATTGATGGGCTAATTGGCTGCATAAGTACCATTTCATTGTGTAATTACAATTGAGTGAACGCGATGAGATTGTTAAGCGTTGAAAATGACTACAGGTCAAATTCTTTCTCCTGCTACTTTCTTTATCACTGCAGTTTGACTTTATGGCCACAAATGTTGAGTAGGCAGTCTTCTTGCTGCTTTCGCTGTTGATCTGATGTACTACATTGTAGGCTATGGTGTCCAAGAATCTCACTGATTCAGCTGATCTACAACAACTTGCATTTATTAATGCTCTTCATGTGGGGAGGTGTCTCGGAGCACTTAACAATGGCAGAGCCTGATGCCGAGTGGGGAGGAGGGAGGAGATGACAGTAAGCACTGTTAAAGAGGAAGGACTTCAGTCGTGATATAAAGGAGGGGGCAAGTTGGAGGGATTGGGGCAGAGAGTTCAGACTGAATGCATTCTTAAAGGATGTAGAAATGTAGACATTAAGCTCTGTGTGCATGTGGGTGCTTGCGTGCAAGCATTGAGCTGATGGATATGCATGTATATGCGTAGGTATGGTGTGCTGTTAATCTATTTATAAATCAATCCAATGGAAAGTTTGTGTGATTGAGGTAAAATCATATCTTTCAGTAGTCAACATCCCTTTTTGAATTGAAGGTTAAAAATGAAGTGATCCTTTCAGACCCATGCTACATTCTTGTCAATGCGATGGATCCTGCTGATGAAAGCTGACTTCATCAGATAGGGAGGGGACTCAGACGAATGACCCAGGTACAGAGATTGATTTAGTCAGTCAGATCTAGTGGTGTGCACGTAACACTCACTGTGTTGGGGCAAACTGGAATTCAGTCAGAAGTTACAATACCTCCACGCCCTCTAGGGTGAGTTGCCACAAATGCAAGCGTGCACCAGCAATCCCATCAAGTCTAGGCAAAACAAGAATGATACAATTGCAACACATTTACTGCTCAGTTTTTTTGAGGCAAGTATTCTGTCTGTGTTATTTTGACGAGGCTTCCATGATAACAAAACATTGCATACATGTACCTGTTACTGTAATTGCTTTGTCAGTCCGGCTCAGTTGGTAGCATTCTCCTCTTGTGGGTTCAAGCCCTACATCACTGACTCTCCAGTGGAATGCTGGGGTTGTGCAGCATTGGACTTGTTGTGATTCAGTTGGACAGCTCTCTGCAGTCAACTGAAAATTATTGGAGCAGGCTGTTTCTAGAATTGCTTGATCTAGTGAGAAAAAGGGGGAAGAAAGGACAGATCTACTGGTTACAATAGGTTCAGTTTACATGGGCGTTGGAAGTGATAGTTGGGCCAGTTTAATTTGCATGCTGGAGGTCAAACTGCTTCTCATTTTTGGAGCTTGTTCAACCTCTGTGTTCCATATAACTATGGCAACAAATGAAAAATAAATGAAAATGCTTTTGGTTAGCAAGTACCATTAAACTGTTATCAAAATCTGTGGTCTTTATCAGAATCAAACATTCCTGTGATTGAAATGGTGATTCCCAGACGCAACCC
Organism: Callorhinchus milii; assembly: GCF_018977255.1. NCBI lineage: Eukaryota > Metazoa > Chordata > Chondrichthyes > Chimaeriformes > Callorhinchidae > Callorhinchus > Callorhinchus milii. The sequence goes on along the minus strand of NW_024704749.1, from coordinate 9,969,856 downwards.
TAGTGCATTGTTTTGAGCACTGCAGTGTTTTTAGGCTTTGATGAAGCTTGCAGGTACAAGTGATGGACTGCATAGTGATGTGTACCTTGATCTGGCAGTCTCTGAGGAGACCATGGAATTAGTTCAGGTTAAGGATCTAATCCGTTTCTTTGGGAAAACCAGATAGGAGATTATAAGGTCATTCTGCAAGGCTGATCTGCAGCCATCTCTCAGTTACTGATCAGGCAGATTGTTAGCATTGAAGTGAGAGCGTGTGCTTTTCAGCATTCGAGTATCTCCGGAGATGGGAATCAGGCCTGCCATTGTGACATGAAGAAGCAGTGAAGCATAGAGTGATCAGAATGTTTTGGCTGGTGTGGGGGCTGTCCTCTGAGTAAAAGCAAATTATGGGTAATGCCCTGTACTCAGAGTTGTGTTTGATCACTCCTTTTGTTTATCTCTTTACACATCTGTTATCTGAAGTTATGCTGCTGGTATATTTGAATACTACCAGCTATGAAAGTGAAGACTTCATCCTGTGAAAATGAAAGCTTTGTGAATAAATGATAAGAATACATTCACTTTTTTTTCTTTGCTTGCCTATTTGTCATTTCTTCTCAGTTCTGAATCTTATCAATAACTGACCCAAACAGGCGCTGCCTCGTGAATGGCTGATGTGAGGCACAGTTATAGCAGGTAAAACAGGATATTAGGTCTGCCACCTGATTGGTAATATAATCAATCTGTTTGTTAATGAGGTTTCTCCACTCTAAATGCCTAATGAAAAGATTTTTATATTTTATAGTATTACTTGTGTTCAGTCATCTGGGTGTGGTGAAGTAATGCCTGTAGCTCCTCTAGTGGACCCTGCCAACATTGTCCCAACCAGCAAAACTGATTCCATTGGTGGTTTGTAGCATAGTACCCAAGCAAGCTCGAAGCAAGCAATATAAGAGGCTTGACAGTACATTGAGGGAAGCTAATAGCAGGGTCACACTGTTCAGAGAACATATGGTTATTCCAACAGAATAGAATAAAAGAAGAGCAGTTGCTGGCTTCTATTTTACACTCCAGGTGATGGGATTGGATTATTGTACAGCACCCCACAGGCCAGACAATTAGCAAATTGTTTATTTTTTTGTTGTGGATTAATACATCCAGTATTAACCTTCATTTGATTGATTGGCACAGTTTAAAAACAGCACAGGCTCAGCACGTTTAAACTAACGTTTGAACAGCCTTTCTCCTGTTCATTTGATACAGACTGGCTCTGGAGTCTGAAATAAAATAATAATTTTTGCGTTTGATATAGCGTCTTATGTCGTTGAGATGTCTCAAAGTGCTTTAAGAATAAACTGTAAAGTCGAGTGACTGTAGATTTTGTGGACAAAAACTGGTCGAAAATTGTGGTCTGAAAACAAAAACTGCTTTATTCTGGCCTTTAGAACTCAACACCTGAGAACCATGGTATAAACACAGAATAAGTGATTGAATTTGTCGGAGGTAATGCAAAAGGAGTTTGCTGCTCGGTGAATGCACTTAAATATAGTGGTGCATGACTCATTTAACATTAGTTTATCTTGTGCAAATGGCTTTTGTTTGGCCTTGAGATTCAATGGTTTACCTTAAATAAATACATTAGTATAATTACATTCCCTTTAGCTTTAGGAAGAACCACAAACTAGCCAGGCTGCACAGCCCTGGGTAACAGCAGCTGTGGTTCCTGCCTTGTCTACACACAATGAGCTCTTAATTGTTGTTGTTTTACCTTGATGTGCGGAAAAAGTATCTGGAACTGTATATAAAGTTTAGTTGAGTTCCAGGATAACAGTTTAAAGTCCTGTTGGGACATTCATACACCAAGAATTGGCTTTGTCGTGGGCCTTTCATCAGAAGTCAACACATTGTATTGCTTCCCCCCAAAGGACTCTGCGATTGATTGCCAGAAGAAATTCCAGGGTTGAGGAAGGTCTTGTCAGACACTGTAAGTGTTGGGGGGGTGGGGAGGTGAATACTGGAATTGTGAGACTAAATAGTTGGAGGGCTTTTGTGCAATAGAACAGAATTCCAATATAAAGTCACAGCTTTGTCAACAAATTGATCAGAAAGGATCCTGGTTGGATTAGATTTTGAGAAAAATCTAAGTGGGGACGTGACTTTGGAACTTTCTGCTTGGGTTGGTTATGTATTTTTTCAGGACTCCACCTGGACCAAAGCTACAACCCTATTAGGCATAGTTAGTTAAAACACATGTTCACTGAAGCCGAGTTTCAGTGAAGACTATCCAGAGATGGAACTGCAGCCAAGCAAAGTGAACTCTGATTAAAAAGGTTTCCTTCACTTGGGTCAGGCAAATTTCTGTTTGATGGTGATCAAACTAATTAAAGCAATTCATTTCTGAACAAAATTCTGGCAGCTGAAGCACCCAGTTACTGGTGACTGTCTCTAATCCCTCGAGCACGGGTTTTGTAGAGCAGCTTAATCCACAAATATTTGACTCCTGAAATCTCACTTCAAACCCTTCTGTGAACAAAGTACATTCAGAAAGACTGAATTGTCTATCATTGCTGTCCTTCCGGATTGGAGGCAGCATGTTGATACACTGTACGCTGCCACTGAGAAGCCTGGCCAGGGTTTGAGTGATTTCTATTGCATGTAGAATGGACTTTATTTCCTTCAAAGTACATGGCTGCAGTAAGTTAATGGGTGGTTTGTATTTAAAGGGGAGTGTTGCCCTGGGGAAGGGGGGAAGAGAGAGAAGAGGGGGAGAATACACTTTAACATAAAATACTTCTATTTTAAAAGTCAATGTTGGATGTAACCACTATGTGTGTACTCGTGCGAGGCCATAAACAATGCTGTGGAGGCTACCTATTCAACTATGACACTCCTGATGGGAGTTCAGCAAGTGAGGATTCTTTCCCGATCCTGGACACAGCTGCTGCTGCAAGAGTGGGAGTAAAAAGCTCTGTACTGTTCAGGTCTTTGCAGATTTGGCATTGGGATAAATTGCTGCAAAAATAAAGACTCCATCTACCTAAAGTTTCAGTGCAGTTGTGCATTTTGGAAGCGCAAAGCTTGACAGGGAATTCTGCTAAGACCCAAGGCATTCAAAACAGATTTCAGCATCTACTGCCTGAATGTGGTGGTTATGTGTTGTTTGGCTAATACAGGAAAACATGCTTGTCCCTGATGCATTTCTGATGCATCAGGGACAAGTGTGGCAAAATATACTACCATCCTGTGTGGACCATTTTGAACTGCAAGTTCAATGAAATCGTGCTGCTGATTCTCCATTTAACTATGTATCTTTGTACTAATACCAGTGACGGCCTGCTTATTGTTCAGGCTTCTTAAAGAAAAATCTTCTATTTAGTGATTAAGAGATGGGGAACAGGAGAAAGACTACCTACAGCCTTTCAGTGAGTGCGTGGTGTGTGTGTGAGAGAGAGAGAGACTAACAGATGTTCCCATCTCTTTCAATCCTAATGAGTTCTTGCACACAGAGACCTGGGGGTCAGGAAAGAGCTCATTGTCAGTGTAAGGCAGGACGAGATGTTTGAGTGGAGCACATAGCAACAAACCTGCCACACAATGAAAATTCAAATGTAATTTTCTTCATTTGTTTGGCATCTTCTGTGTTCAGTCCATATTCTGTTGATATCAGATTAGCCTCTGCAAACGTATTTTTTTAACCAGAGATAGTAAAGTGGATAACTTCTAGTGATGGGCCTTGAAGAATGAAATTGTCTTGCATTGCCATTTGTTTGCGCTTATATTTATTTCTTTGAATCAATCTCATCTCCCTCACCCTCTCCTTATCTGATCTTCAGGCGGATGATAAAAGGTTGCTTGATGCTTCGAAAAGAGAAAGGAATTGCTCCCTCAGTGTTCTGTCCAACAATCCGCCAGATTAATTGGTCATTCACCTCATGGTTCTTTGTGGGATGACAAAATCGCTGCCACATGAGCTAGTACTATGACTCCCCAAGGATAAATTAGAAGTGCTTCTGAAAGTAGCTTAGCTTTTAACATTGTGTCTGGAGATGATTCTTACCACTTGTTAATTCAGTACGTAGATTAGAATACGAAAACATGCAAAGTTCTCAGTACTGCAAATGCTACTGAAAGTGAGGTTCCTGAATCTGCCACTGGGTCTTGCCCTAATCTGTGCTAAACTGCTCAAAAAAATAAAATATAACCAGTTGTTGGAAAATCCAAATAGATGGATCAACACTTGAAAGAGAATTCTTTGCATTCTAGCATCTTCCAATCATTTTGGACTTACAGCCTCATTTTTTGTACCTTTTGCTTTAAGTTATTCACTGCTGCACTTCTGTAAAAGGTCAGTGGCACAACTATTCCCTCAATTTTCTTTTTATTGTCCTCTTCCTCTCTCCCCCTCTATCCCGCAGCCCAGGATTAATAGCTTCTCCCAACCGTTTCTGGACACAGATAAACCTACATCCTGCATGTGTCAGCTGGGACACAATGCAAAAGCTGAACAGTTCATCTCTCCAAAGGAGTTGATCTGGGAGAGGCCAAAGTACATTCTTTGCTCCCTCTCCCTCCCCCACAAAAAAAAAGGCTAGCTGCTACTGAAATCTGCATATCAAACTGCAGCTCCTTCAGCTGGGGAGGGGCAGGGGGAAGAATGTTGATCCTTAACGGGGATTGGGATGGGGGGGGAATCTATACTGAAAGGGAGTACATTTAGGGCAACCTTTCACTCCTTTCGAAAGATGAAGCAAATGTTAAATTTTTGGATTGTGTCCCAGCATGCAGGAAGGAGGATGTTGGTTAATCTGTGTTCAGTATCAGTTGTGAGTAGCAATTAATCCTGGGTTGGGGAGGGAGGGAGGGAAGGGGAGGGGTGGGAGTGTGGGGGGAGAATCGAGAGGGAGTGTTATTGAATACTGTTAACTCTCCTTTCTGGGTTGGATAGGCACCGAGATAATGCTTGTTCTGGGTGGGATGAGATTTGTGATGCTGTCTCTCCTCAATTGTTGTTCCCTTGACATGCTGAAAGAATGATCTGATGAGTGTAGTCCGTGCAAAGTTAGTGATGGTTTTAACAGCCAGTTGTTGCAGAGTCTGGGGAGCGGGCGGTGTGAGTGGAGCTTTAAATAAACCTCGGCAAGGTCCTGAGGTTGTTATTGTTTGGGATTGATTTCAGTAACGGCTCCTCTGGTAAGACATACTTTTCTTTACTTTTTCAACTTTTTGTGAAAGACAAACATTAAATTCTTTTGAAATTTAAAATTCCAGCTGAAAACCTTTATGCCTCCCAGTTGAGATGGCTCATGTATTGTTGAGAAAATCTTGAAAATTACAACAAGGTTCCCAGTCGGTAAATGCACTGTGTGATGTAGCACTATTCCATACAAACCAGAAGATTGCAGGTTGGATTGTTGTGTTTGCTAATCTTAGCTGGTCAGTAGTTAGGGCTCGGTGGGGGAGAAGATTTGCTCCTGATTGCTGTACAATGGCTCCTGCTGGACAGTACATGATTGATTGTTGATTTAAGGACTGGATCAGGCTCGTATTTGACACCTCCCACAGTTTGAACAGTTTGCTGACAAACTGTCCCAGCTTCCATATGTATGGTGACCTGGGTGAAATACTGGTGGGCATTTGGGATCTGTAGAGCTGTATCACAGCAAAAAAATCCTCAGAAGGGAGGAGAACATTTGCAAGAAAATAAAGACGAGAATACCAAATGATCAGGAATGGGGTAAGGTTACTGTGCGTATATCAGAAAGCAATTGTCAAACTTTATTCAAATGAACTGAAGAAGTAATTTGTACTTGTGAGAAAGGTATTTGCTGTGTCCCAACTGACATTCTGATTTGCTTACCCTATGATGGCAGTGGAACTGCATTTAACTGACTATAACTGTTCTTTGTAGATTGGAGAGACTGAAGATTTGGAACAGAGGCAAAAGATCCGAGCTCAAATCCGAGACCTTCGGAATCAGAGGGGCATCAGTCGAATCAAATCTGATGGTATGTACTTAATCTACTTTGTGGATTCTTTTGTGGAAAGTAAAAGTTGTAAGGACTGCATACCTCCCTTTTTTAAAAAAAATAATTAGTTCTGCCTTGGAGTAAGAACTCCAGTGAATAAGGTCCTTTTATTGGATTAATAGCTGCCTTGTCCCTTATTGTTTGTGGTGTAAACTCAGCTCCAGGAAACGCTGCCAAAAGATGTTTAAATAATTAAAGCTGATGTCTGTTTGACAACGAGTGAAAAAGCTCCATTGTTGGGTACATGTGTGTTGATACAAAGCAAGGCTGTCTCACAGGCCAAGGCTATATTAATTTCCTGCTGCACTGACACATCAGGTTCCTTTCAAATTACAGCTGAACTGTCTCTTTAAACAGCTGTAGTACATATTGTTCATTTCATGTAGAGCATAACCTCCGATCTTTTCAGATTGTGCCTTGTTCCTCTGCTTAACTATTTAAACACTGCTGCTTTTTTTCATCTGTGTCTTGCAGTATAAATCCCCAAGATTTTAAAACTGACACCGTCCAATGCAAAAAATGAACAAAAAACAAATTCAAGTATTTTTACTAAAATATTGATTTGTTATCCAATTATCTGCATTAATTGGAACCAGCCCCATTGTTAAGTTAAGAGTATGGATAATTGGACATCTCACAAAATGCTTACAGTGCTAATTTAAAAAATGGTTCCATCAGGAATTGTATTGCAACTACACTACATTATACCTGCCAGCAGATGTGTGTGGTGTGTGTTTCTCTCTCTCTGTGTCTGAGTCTCTAACCTTACATGTTAGATTTTCTTCTTTCACCAGGAGAGTCCCAGGTTCAATCCCTGGATGGAGTGAAAGTGTATTTATGTGACGGTGTCAGAAGGCCCCATAGTTTTTCTTGTCTCCCATCTCTATAATAATAATAATCCTTGCATTTGATATTAATCACGTCTTTGAGACGTCTCAAAATGCTCATAGAATGTATTGTGAAGGATCGTGACTATATTTTGTGGCAGAGTATTTGCTAACTGGTACCACTTGTTCTGGCAATGTGTTCCTCTTTAAAACTGTATGGCGCGACCAGGTTATTGCTCTGATTACTGAGAGGAATGAGTTGCAGACAACATTTGCTGCAGGCCCCAATTTAATCCCCAGTGAACATATGGTGACCAGTGAAATGCCAACATTTCACGTTAGGTTAGCAATGTTTTGCTGACCTTTTTTGTGTACCTTTGTTCCTCTCCCTATCAAACATCAATCTGAATCTAAACCTCGGATAGTAGTTAAGCTGCTCTGCACGTCATGCTTGGTGGTCCATCACTGTGCATTTGGTAGTGATTTGCCACCAGACTTTGCATCAGTGGAGAGGCTGGCTCCACGAATTGTGCTGGAGTCCAGCTCCTGAGGTACAGGAGCTGGGAAATTGGTGCCTTGTTTGTGGATTTAAAACCGTGTTTTACTATCTTTCTGAGGGCTGGTTGCATTTGGAAATTATTTCATCTGTTGGAATGTGGTATAGAAGATTAAAGTGTGAAGGGAACAGGCCTGAATTGCTGCTAGTGAGACATCATGATGTAACATCTGCAATCAAAGGGTCGATAAACCTTTTCATGCGTGGAATATATAAGATTGAAGCAAGAGACAGAGGCCAAGGTACCATCCAGCTCTGTGCTGAATGGTGTCGAAGGTGCTATAACCTCATTGCACCTGGACTAAAAGGAGGGGAAATCGGTCAGTTTCCGATCACTAACCAACAATTGGTGTCTGTGGACATGGCAGCTGTGAGCTCCTTCTCCCTCCTCTCTCTGGTTGAATTGTTTGCTAATATTCTCTTCCAAGACTGCCACATTACTCGTCACATCGATGAGGTGTTATGGAACACCAGCTGTAGAAGTGCTCCATCTTCAGGAGAACAGTGGAGACAAAAAATTAAACATGAAAATGACTGAATACAAGAGTGCCACCTGGCGAGCAAAGCAGCAAGTCACAGGACTGATGGGAAAAGTCAATCTTGAGAAATTATGTGGATACAGATGTTGGCTTTATAGTGACAAAGTGCAGGACAGCACTGTGGCGAAGGGTGTTGAAACTGTAGCACAGGAGGTTTGGACAGTTTATTGCCACAATGTGATCCTCGTGCTGTGGTTCCAACCTGCCATACTGATCAAGGAGGCAGCTAACATAAAATAGTCAACTCACCGCTGTGAGAGGAGGAGGAATTACAGTAGTCGACAGGCATTAGCACTGGTAGTAATAGATGGGGGCTTAGACTCTGACCGTTGGCCTTATTCAAAGAATAGAGCATGGTACAAAATAACTTTTTAGCAAAAGGTTTGCACGAAAGAAAGTGTCATTCCCAAGCATCAGACCTTGCAATAGTTTCATTCTTCTTTTATATTCTAGCTCTGGAGAACCAGACAGCAAGCTCATAATTTTAAAAGCAGCAGAGAATAACCCTGAAGCACAGCATTACACATTGTATTCACGCCTAATGCCTAAAGACTGGTTGATCAGTTATTTAGAAGGTTGGGGCACCATTGTTTTCCCATGTGTGTTTGTGTTGGATGCTGGGTGAAGATGCGATTCAGCTTGGTTGCAAGGCGTCTAGCAACTGAAGGAAACTAAAATTATTAGTCATTCTGTACAGCAATGTGGATTTCCAAAGTAATGTGCTTTTTTCCTCTTTTGTAAAGCAGGAATGGCCTCTAATATGGTTGTGGTTCTCGACCCACTGAAGAAAATTAATGAGAGTCAAGTGAAGGCTGTCCCAGGATCTCGACAGGGAGATGAATCAGCTGGTTTGGATTGCTGCTCCTCCAGCACCGACTCTGACTGGGGTTTGGAGAGCGGTAGAGATTCCAGCGGAGGGCAGAGCAGTGTAGAAAGCCACAGGAGAAACAGATCGCAGAACAAGGAAGAGGCGCTGCAGGAGAGCTTGCCTGGTGTAGAGGAAGATGATGATGATAAAAAGTCTGACTTGATTACTAGAGACCGAGGCAGTATGTTTCGTCTCAATGGGAACAGGTTCACAGGGCAGACTCCACCGACCGTACAGAGTGCAACTAATAAGCCAGCGTCTGATATCTTACTGAATGGAAGGCTGGCATCGGTTCGGAAGTGGCTGCATTCTGACAACCTTCAATTAGCCACAAAAGGAATAATCGAAGACGAGGAGCAGGGCACCAAACGCTTCAAAGAACTTGACAAAAAGGTAGTTTTTACAGAGGATGAATATGAGAACGTGCAATGTAGAAAACCCAAACATGGCGGCGTGGGTGGAGGAGGAAAAGAAGAGAGATTATAGTAATTTCTTTCACAAAACCGTCACTGCACTTTACAGTATAGTAAACCCCCGGCTTTCCAGAATTCATACGTAGCCCAGAGGACCAAGCCCGGAATAGAAAAATTGTTACCTGAACTGTGGGCTGGGATCAGGGAGGGGTGGAGGAGGGAAGTGGAGCAAGCCACAGCTTGCAGAGCGGAGGGAGTAGACAGGTTAGTGAAGCTTTAATAGGTCACAGAGAGTAGGGTGGAAAAACTCCTGTGAGTTCCTTTCCCATTGTTGGTTTTGAGTTCTTACTGAGTTGAGTTTGACATTGAAGGACATTGTGTCCATAAGCTTCCCACACCTCCTCTGTATATACTGATTTTGTTTCCTGCTCATTTCAAAGGAATTGAGTGCACCAGCTTTACCGAATCACATATAACCCTTGACTGCTCAGAGAACTGAACACCTTATGGATGTTTGTTACTCTGATTCATTTACTGCAGGATTCAATCAATGAATATAAACGGCTAATATATTGGCCAACCAGGGAGGAGGGAAGAAACTCTTCGTCTTCCACCGCCCCTCCCCCCTAGATTGTGTGAGAAATATGGAAACTAATGTATAATTAAAAGTAAAGCATGAGATCATTTGGAGTCAGTACTGTGATACCTCCTGTAACCAAGCCACACATACAGGAGATAACCACAAAATCAAAGTGGTAATTTGGGGAGGAAATCCTGCTGTATCTAACCTTTGTGTGGAGTTCCTGCTGTTTCATCTTGTGCCAACGGGAACATCAATGGGTTTAGACCAGACTCCAAAAAAAATCCTGACAAGATTTTTTTTTGATGCTCTTTGTGAAATTTGCTGGAAAATTATGCATTTGTTTTTCCTTTGTTTAACAGAGGACCTTTGAGGATGGTACCCCAGGGAGCACAGGAACCCAGCTCAGGAAGGAGACCTCAGGTGAGATTGTTTTTTTTGTTGTTGGTTATTTGTATGAGCCCCTGCCTAGAGTGAAGCTGAGCCATACAGCCGAGAAGGTCCCAGTTTCCATTCTTAGCGTGTGCTCAGTTAGCTGATTGTAGTTGGGTCTTATAGACAGACCTGGAAGGAGGCAAGGGTGGGTGCAAGGTGAAAGGACTGTGAACTGATCCAGAGAGTGGGGGCAGAATGGCTGAATTCCTTTATTCAACACAAATATTATTTGATGAGTGTGGAAATCTGCACCAACTCATCTCCCTCAGTTCGTAGAATTCATTGTCCTAGCCTAAATCAACCTCCTCTTCTTTCTCTCCCCCACTCACACGCACAAATTCTTTTCAGCAATGATCCATAATCAATTACTAGTTAATTCTGCATTCCTGTGGACATGAGGTACATGGACATGTACAGTTTACACACCGCTGGCTTCCATGGACAGAGTTTGAGTTCTCAGTCTCTAAAGCCACAATACAGGTTTTATTCAGAAGTGAGATGTTTTCCATAAATTGCTAAGTAGCAATGACAGGCTGATCAGAAATTACTGAGTTTTCTAAAGATTTGCATTATTTACGATCCAGTGTGAAGGAATTTGACTTGGCTGATTTGATGTAAGTATTGAATCCACCACTATAACTTATTGTGGGGTGCAATGCTTAACAATGACTGAATACTTGTGATTTGTTTCCAGTACTTGTGCCACAATAGGTGCAAGAGCTGTTCTGGTATGTATGTAGAGTCTTTGCTGGTCTAATTTTGGGCAGCAATGCGCCTCCAATTCTGGTCAATCGCTAGTAGCCAAAAGGGTTTTTTCTCCTCTTGTCCTTTAAGTGGTCACTCTTTGGGTTATGACTCCACATGTGTCAATAGCTCTTCAGCATATTGCCCAAATGACTGTTCTATTTGTAAACCTAAATAGTGTGCCTCAGTCTATCAGTCAAGAAGCATAAACTTAAACATAATCCATCCTCAACCAACATCCACTTTCGAGCATGGGGTCACTGGACAGTGAGCAAAGCGGGAACATGGGGAAATTGAGGCCACTTGTTCTCCCTGCACACTCTAGTTTACATCAGCATCAAAGCATTCATTTTCACACGGGACAAAGCAAGTCATTTTCAAAGCAAAGAAGCTTCCATACATGGGTCCTAATCATAATAATAATCATAATCCTTGCATTTGATATAGTGCTTTTCACATTTTCTAGACATCTCAAAGCGCATCAAACAATATACTGTAAAGTGAATTGACTGTATATTTTGTGGGCGAAACACGGCAGCCAATTGCGCACAGCAGCGTCCCACAAACAGTTGTGAATTGAGTGATCAAATTATCATTGTTTTTTTCTTGAGGAATTATTATCAGGCATGTGGAGTAAGGAAACTTGCCCAAGGTTTCATCCTGCTGGGAATCGAACCCACGTCTCTCGCTTGCGAGGCGAGTACTTTAACCACTGAGCTACAGGACTTCATAATATTTTTTGTTCTATCTAACCCGTGATAGTGATGTACTTTCTGTTGAAGTGCCCATTATTTACTTACATTTAATCATTCTGACTTGCATGCTACTAAGAAAAGCGACAGTTTAAATTGCCACCTGAATTAGCAAAACGCTATTTGTACGGTTACCATGCGCTTTCTTCTTATTGTTCAGCTTTTATTAATAATAACAATAATAAATCTTGCACTTGATTTAGTGCCTTGTCGTGACATTGAAACAAGTAAAGTTTCCATGTTTGGTGTGTTTACAATCTGTGCAGCTATTATTTTTGGAGAACTGGAAACCTCCAATCAGATATGCTTTATACACAAGAGTCATTCCTCTTTTGGAGTATTTACACAGATTTGCCACACACGTGCTTTCTTTCCCTCAGAGTTGAAAAACTGCACAGCAGAAAAAGGAAATGTGTGGCTTTGGTGATCGCTGTGCAATCTCACATTTTTTATCCCAATAAGGAAGGAATTCTTCTATTAGGTATAGTCCAAAAAAGCCACGTTACAACCTGTAAACATCAAATGTTTATAGAAGGATCTTTGACTTTCATTGGCATCACTTCAAACCTACATTTTAAAAAAAGACTCCCATCAAGTCTCAGCGATTTCAGTGATTAATAGTTGTTCAGAAGAGGAAACTTCTAGTTACAATGCCTGGTCCCTTTGTTCTGTGTGTGTGGATACCCCAGAGTTTAGTTTATCAGCAGGATTTCTATCTGTATTCTCTGGATGAAACAAACCCCATTATTTGCCTTACAAATATTATGCATTTTAATGTAAGACTAATGTAAAACATGTTCACTCTATTAATAGCTTCCTTCCTCTGCACTCACTAGCTGAGTGACTGGGTAAGTATCTAACTCCTTTACTGCTCTTTGAGAAGCTGGAGAATAACTAAGAGTGAATCACACTCTGCTTTAATTTCCTGGCAATGAGATTTGTGTCCTTATGTCGTGAGCAAGTGATCAAGCACATGAAATCAGACCTAAATTTCTATGGTATTTGCATATTTACTGTTTCTTCCATCTCTCATTTACCCCCCCACCCCCCATGTTAAATGACTGCAATTAAATAAATTCCATTTCTATGGGAGTGGGAAAAAAGGAGAAATATCAGGTTCGGATTTCAGAGCTTGAATAAACATTGACTGCACTTAACTAGCTCCAAGCTTATAAATAGCCAATGTTTGACAAGACCATCACAATCAGTGCTTCGCCATTCATTTTTTTAACTGAGTTAATGTAACATTTTAAACCTTGCTGACATAGTTTTAACTTAAAAAAAAAATGACTTTTTTTATTAACTCTGAGATTGTGAAGTGTAATGTTGAATATGTTGCTCAGTACTGTGTTGTTCTGTGACAGCGCTTAATTCATTGCAGTACCTGCTATTGCCCATTATAAATGCTAAAATCAATGAATATGCAATTGATCATAGAATCTTACAAGCACAGAAGGAGGCCATTCGGCCTATCATGACTGTTGTGGCTCTTTGAAAGAGCTACTAACTAATTCCATTCCTCCCGCCCAGTGACTTTGGTGCTTTGTTCCTTAACCTCACGTAGGTGCCACATCACTGCTGTGTTATTGTTACCCACTTTGTTTTTGCAAAAAATAAAATGCACTGGAGAAATCCAACTATATTTGAACAGCTTCTCTGATATTAAGATGAACAGCACAAGGACATGTCATTGATGGTTTTTTTTTTTGCTTCTGTATAACTGTGGTCTTTTCCCTGTTTGCTTGACTTATAGAAACGACCGATGAGATATTCATACATACCTCGCCGTTCAGGAGAGCCAACTCTGTCAGAGATCGAATGAAGAAGTTCACTACGGACTCATCTGAGCAGCCTGTTGATTTAGGGACAGATTTCTTCGCCAAGAAAATAAACCTGTTGAATGAGGACAGGAGCAGAGTTCTGCAAAAGCACCAACTTTCCTTACGCAATCCGGCCTTAAAACCGAAAGAATCCAGGCCGTTGAGCTGGCAATCGTCTCTGAAAGGGAGATCTGCTGATCTGAAGGATGCGTGGGAAATAGGCAAATCTACAGATAAACAGGATGTATACTTAGTCTCCAATAGGAGCAACAGGTTCACAGACTCCTATAGGAATAATGGATTAGATCGGGACAGATCTACATCACTAGCAAACAGGATAACCAGCTCTGTCAGGGGAGAAAGAAAGGACACTGCACCAACTGGGTACGGTATTACCAGATCACATTCCACAGCCTCAGAGAGGCGGCTAGAGCAGCCTAGCCCAGCATCTTCTACACTTTCCTTTGTTGGGGGGCAGTCTCTGTCCAGCTATTCAGTTGCCCCTGATGTTTCTTTGGCTGAACGGAACAAGCCAAACCTGTTGTCCATGTTAAAAGACAGCAAGGACACTATGAAGTCCTCTGCGGGAGCGACCAGTGTTGGTAAAGTACACAGTGGGACTCCAGGGAGGAGCAACATGAGTGAGTCACAGACCCATCAGCCTGCGTCAGTGAAGGACTACAGTAAAACCCACTCCAACAGCTCTGTGCAGTTAGATCAACTTGGTTCTACCAAGCACTGTGACCTGCCTGGAACTCCACGCGGCCAAAACGTTTCCAAGCTAAACGAGGAGAAGAAGCTGAGCAAGGACGAAGAGAACATGAAGACCTGTTTCACAATTGAGATTAAAGAGGCATGGAAGCCCCAAGCTGTGACTACGAGGATCACTGGTGCCCCGTCCTCACAGAAAGGAGGTATGTATTGTATGTACACGTTGCGATGCCTGTGTTTAAAACACTTAAAAACACAGGCAAGTCTAAATGTCTGCAGTTATCACATCACCAAGCCNAAAAAAAGTTATAATTTTAGTCATCCGTTTCCTTCCGTGCTGATTGCATTGTACATGAAGTACATGACATGTCTTTTTTTATTTTTATAAAACATCCTGCTTTTTTATCCATGCAGCCCCTGGTCTTCCAACACATCCTGCTCGCACTGATAATCAGTAACCCGCCCGCTCACAGGACAAAATCGAGTTTCGTACTTGCAGCTGAACAGCCGTTTACACTCACTCTGTCACTGTTGACAGACCCTGGAACTGGCTGTGGAGACTGGATAGCATCTCGCATACTGTATATTTCGCATTTTACCTTACCCACTCATAATGAGGATTCACATTTCTCAATGTTTCAGCACTTGAGACACTCCAGCCCAGCTGCTGGGATTGGGGGAAGAAGAGGCAGAGGGAGTGTGTGTGTAGTTTCAGATGTACAAAAAGGTGGCACCTATATTGTCAAAATCTCATTTCAGAAAATTACATTTTTTAATTTTTTTGAATGGATTATTAGCCCCGAAAAAGCGATCCACCAATCGACTAACAACCGGGTTTCCTACTTACTTCTAGGTAAACAGAGGAGTATGGAGTAAGGAAGCTTGCCTGATGTTTTACCCTGAGAGCCAGTGTAGACTCAATGGGTCGAAAGGCCTCCTTCTGTGCTGTCAATTACTATGATTGTATGGAGCCGAGTTCTGTTCTTACAAAATTGCAGACGTTGAACCCACGCAATTGAGGATTTCTCTTTTATTTAATTAACGTAAGATCTGATAATAGAATAACTGATTCCAAAGTTCTTTTCAATTCTTTTCTCAGAGATGACATTTGGTTTGAGAGCCACTCCGTTCAGATTATTGACGTCCAGCAGCCGCACGGTAAGCTTGGCTTTATTTTCACTGATCATGTCCTGTTGGATCCTTGTTGTTAAAAAGTGAGCAAAATGAAATGGAGCAATAGTTCTCTGACACACTATACCAGGTTCTTTCAATGCACTGTGCCCCAGGCCTAGTCTGCACTTTACTCAGGTATTCCAATGCCCTGTTTCCTATTTTTCCAATCCCTGCACTCCGGTCTTCCCATAGAATCAAAGACATCTACAACGCAGTAGAAAACTATGACTCATTAAATTAGTGTCTGTTTGCTCCTCCCGTAAAGTCATCTACCCCGATCTTGCTTTTTTTTCTCCCCCCTGCACCCTCTAATACATTGCATTTACTTATCTATTTCCTTTTAAATGGCCCAAACAATTCTGCTCCAACAGCTACCACTAGTAATTCATTCCATATTCTGATGAGATGCTGTCTCTGAACACCCCTTTTGTAAGGTATCCAGGGAATTGGGGTTCCTGTGGTTTACACAGGTAGCACTGGCATTGCACATATAATACCCAGCATAAAGCTTTCAAAAGGACACGCTGTTCTTTTATACTACTTCTTTTATGGGTTGCAAACTAACTAAGGACTGTGTCGACTCCATGTAACATGCTTTTGTTTTCTAAAAGAACCCTGAAGGAACAAGGTTACAGGATTTATTGGTCATAGCAATTCTTTACATTTGTTTCACACAATTCTGTGACCATTCGAAATGTCATAGATCTGAATTAAATTTATCTCTGTAGTTACCATAGCCCAAATACATACAGGCAAAACCAATGAACTCACAATGAGTAAAACAAACAGGAAATTGTACTGTTTTAACCCATGGATTGCTCCATTCATGAATGATTCAATCGAGTACAGTATGCCCAAGGCAGATTTAAAGAAATTCTGAGTTGAAACATAGTGTTCATGTTTAGTATCGTTGACCATATTGAATCTGTATCAAATCTCGTTGTCTGGCTTGCATTAAATTATTTTCCTGTAGTTTATGGTTCCAATTAATGAGCTAAGCTCTCAGGAACCCAGCTGTGAGATTAGCCCATTGTACAGTTAAGTGTACATTGACACTGGGACAGTGGATCTGAAGCATTTGTAGATTATATATGCTAATAACGGATCAAATGCAAGGATTATTATTATTATTATCTGTCACTGATCAGAATGTTAGAGATTTATAATAATAATCCTTGCATGTGCTATAGTGCCTTATCACGTGGTTGAGACGTCTCAAAGCGCTTCGCAGAATATATTGTAAGTGGTTTGTATTTTGTGGGTGAAATGTGACAGCCAATTGTGCCCAGCAGTGTCCTGCAAACAGTCGTGGATTGAGCGATCATTTTAAAAAATGTATTTATTTGTTTCGGAGGAATTTATTACCCCGGAAAGTAATCCGCCAATCGACCGACAACTGATTTGCCAGTTACATGTTCTTTGGATATTTCCCTCAAAAGAACGTGCTAGATGGAGACTGAAACAGTCAGCAAAAAGCAAATTGGGTTTGGTCATGTTCAGGAAAAGATGTCAGCAATTTTTGAAGAACTGCCAATAATTGTGAGAAACTAAATTGTGATGTCTTACTTTGTATAATGGACAATGAGTCTATTTTCCTGTTGACATGGAAGTGGGAGACAGTGGCGGAAGCCCGCATGTGTATCTAGAACCAACCCAAATTAAGTGTCATTGAAAGTGTTTTGAAATCTCTCTATGAAAACTACTTATAATAATAATAACAATAATCCTTGCATTTGATATAGCACCTTATCACGTTTTTAAGACGTCTCAAAGCGCTTCACAAAATATACTGAAGTGAATTGACTGTACATTTTGTGGAAGAAATGTGGCAGCATTTCCCACAAGCAGGAGTGACTTATTTATTTATTTGTTTATTTATTGGAGGAGTTATTACCCCCCGAAAGCGAGCCGGCAATCCACGAACAACTGGGTTCCTACTTACTGCTAGGTAAACAGTGTTTTATGAAAACTCCTTATGACCCAGAAGGATTCAATAAAGTGCCTTGGGACATCCTCCTGACATGAAAGGCGCTATACAATTGTAATTCATTGCTGTAAAGATCAAAGGGTCCCTGAGAGCCAATGCTGCAAAAATTAGTAGCTGACGGTGTTTTTGTGCGTGTTGTTGATTCACTAATGTGTGGCTTGTTTGTCAGGCTGCAGAATGCTGGGTAATGATCTCTTTAACTCATTAAAGTATTAGCGTTCAAATTCAGGAGAGCATTGAGAATTCTCTCTTGTGTGACTGTATGTTTTCCTTCAATTTAATCAAATTTGAAGGTTGGGTTTACAGCTTTTAAACAAAAAGAACATAAAGCTAAGAAACTGTTCATTAGATGTAACCTTTAGGACTTGTGTATTTATAAACTGGAAAACTGACTGCTGTGTAAACGTATAGCTATAGGATAATAATCCCACTGCAAATAGATAAGCTAAGTTATCCCAACTCGCATTTAGTTTCAGACACTGAATGTCTGCAACCTTAATCACTGACTGAAGAAATGTTATTTTTAAGCGAACTGATATTTTATGAATGTAAGGCACAGGAACGCTGGTGAAGGTACATAAGAAGTTCCACAAGCTTAGGGAAGCTAAGGCCACCTTATCTCGCTGTGTAAGCAGAAAGGTCTGAACTTACACAGTAAATTTTTATTATTAGAGGTCCAGTTTATGGAGTTTTGGCTGTTATACTGGCGAAGATTGATGGTTTGACTATCTGTTTAATCCAGACCTGAATGCTTTGACTGTGCTGTTACTGTTCTTAGAATGAAGCATTTTTTAATGATAATTTTAAAGCTTTGAATAAAAAGTAAAGAAATTAATAATAATAGTCTTTGTATTCGATATAGCGCCATTTTCACGTCATTGAGACATCTCAAAGCGCTTCACAGAATCTACTGTAAAGTGGATCGACTTTATTTTATGGGCAAAACACGGCAGCCAAATGAAAAATGAAAAAGTTCTATGGACATTCAGCACCAGTGAATTACTGGAGAAGCTGTCTCTACGGGTGACAACATCAGCAAATTGTATTTGTAAACTCGTAACTCATAATGTAAAAATGTTTAAAACAGTTTGATCTAGCAGATTTACATGGTAGGGAACAGATTTTTTCTCCTATAGCCCTTGAGTATATAAATACATCACAGATAATCCATCAGCTGGACTCCCAACCATCTGGTTTTGTCCATGCTACACGTGTAGAGCACACATTGTGGTTATAGGAGCTCTTAAGTTCAGTTAAGTTTACCTGGCTACAAGTTCAGCTTCTAAAGCTAGTTCCTCCCTAAAATAGACCCTGTTGAAGGACTCATTTTATAATGTTGAATAATGGCATTCAACTCTGCCTCCCCTGCCACCCATAGCCAGCTGGGACCTCTCCAAACTAAGCGAATGTTAAGATGGGGAAGTGGAAACGGCTTCACCTTCATAGCCTCAGAGAAGCTTCACAGAGTCTTCCTTTTCCCCCCGGCTGCATTGCTCTGAGGGATGGTGTTATGAAAATGTATTGATCATTGAATTCATTCAGCAAAGAACACAAAATGAATGTCGTTTGGTATTTAACACTTCTTAATCTTTGTATAAATCTTTAACTCTACGTGTTAACCTGGTTCAGTTGGTAGCACTCTCACCTCTGAGTCAGAAGGTTGTAGGTGCATGCCTCATTGAGACTTTGAGCTCATAGTCTAGATTAACACTTCAGTTCCATCCTGGGGGAGTGCTCTATTGCCAGATATATTGTCCTTCGGATGAGACTTAAATTCACTTCCTGTCTGTTTGTGGGACATATCTGTGTGCTGCATTCATCCACAAAGTCTCTGCTGTACTGTGAGATAATTGATAACAACTGAGGTGGAAATAAGGACACGATAAGTGGCCTCAGCATCTGTTTGTTGGTGGAAGAAAGTCGAGAAGGCTCCTGCAGTCACTTCATTTAGTGCTCTGTACGCTTGTGGATGTTGATGGAAGATGATAGAATCAGGCTATTGCGATATCTCCCACAGTTACATAGCCCGCTTCAAGCTCATTCATTAAACACAAGCGGTTGGGCAACCTACAACAGCAAGAGAGACTGTACCAAGCATGCCTCTCTCTCTTTCAGGAGAGGGTCAACATGTGAGAGGAGAAATTGGAAGGGAAGAATTAGCAACACATAATTTTGCTGGCATTTAATAATTAAAAAAAGACGAACATTTCATTTGGTTAGTGCCTATAATATCAAAAACGTCTCAAAACTCTTCACAACAATTTTATAAAGTGCCATCACTTTGTATTTGATAGACAATAATAAGGCACAAAAAATCATATTGGTAATTATTTAACCTTATGAAATAAATGTGTAACCCTGCATGAGCACACACATACATATACAGACTCATACACACAAGCAAACGTACAAATAGACATAAACTTCAATGCAACTATTGGCAGGAGTCAGAATTCTGTTCATTAATATTGCAGATGATTTGTGTACATCTTTGATATCCACACCTCTTTTGGAAGAGGATGGTAACCTTGCTCACTTCAGGCTCCCACCTGTTTGGTCCGGTAATTACTGAAAGATGTTGAGCAAAGACTTGCGCAGAAGTGAAACGTGAGGCAGCTGAAGCTGTTGAAAGCTGCATATAGTACGTTCTGTGACTTCGTGTAAAGAGTCTGACACATAGACTGGCTGATAGCCTAGTATCTCACATTGCACAAGCTATCACTGAAACAAAACCTGTGGTTTGAAGCACCTTCATTAATCTGAGCTCACTGAAAACGTCTGATTATACAAAGGTATGGGAATTTTTTTGCTGGATTCGTTAGATAAATCATTCACAGAAATGACTTTAATTTCTCTGTGTTCTGTTGAAATAACGCGTCCACCTAAAGCGGCACCATATAGTGGACAACTATTAGCCAAACGAGTTTAGATTACGTATAAGAATTTAGATTACATGTTATACCAATTTAATGTATGTGGCTGATGGAAAAGCTGTGCGATTAACAGTTCTTCTCTGATTCTTCCCTGCCTTGTGAGCATGTTTCTCAGCAGCGGATGGCAGACACGCCAGTAATATGCTGTAGTATGTGGTCTTTTACAACTGAAGATACATTTCATGTAGTGTGGAACGACATGATTGACCTTTTAAAATTAATAGCTAAACCAAGCTACTGCATCTTGTCTGTACATAATAATAATGACCCTTACATTTGATAAGGCACCTTATTATGCCTCTGAGGTATCTCAGACTGCCTCATGAGATTTTACTGTAAAGTGTAGTGACTGCGTATTTTTAAGCAAGTGCAGCAGCCAGTATGCACACACCAATCTCCCACAAACAAAGTGAGTGATCAATTTTATTTGGAGGATTGTTGGCCAGGTACCAGGAGAAACTCCCATCTCTTTATAAACAATGTCATGGGATCTTTAACATCCACCTGAGCAGGCAGACGGGACCTTGCCTTAACATCTCATCCAGGTACAGCAACTCCAACAATGCAGGGCACCCATAACACTGCATCGGATTGTCACCCTAGATGAGTGAATTCACTGTCCTGACTTTAACTCACAACCTTCTGATTCAGCGGCGCGAGCGCTTCCAACTGAGCCAGACTTAAGAGTGGTTGTGGAGAGGGTGGGTTGAATCGTTACATTGTTCTTTCAGTGAAAGTAATGGGACCATCAGTGCACAGTGTCCAATGAATTGTGCCCTTTTTGTTGATGAGAGCGCGCGCAGAGTTGTGTTCATGTGTTTGCATCAGAAAATGGGTGGAAACATGACTTGAGAATAAATCAGCACTTGAGCTATGTTTCATTTCTGAGAGGCACACAGTAAAAGCCATCAGTTTCACAACAGACAGCTCATTTCATTCGGGAGGCCACAGTGCGGACAGTGCCTGATATTGACAGGTTTGTACATCAGCTGTGTTCCATTACTATCCTTGTGCTTGAATTTGGTAGCATTATCATAATAATAATAATAATCCTTGCATTTGATATAGTGACTTATCACGTTATTGAGATGTCTAAAGCGCTTCACAGAATATACTGCAAAGTGGATTGGCAATGTATTTTGTGGGCGAAACAGGTCTGGCAGTATGTACACAACAGGGTCCGACAAACAGCCATGGAGTGACTGACCAATTTTATTTTGGGGAATTGTTGGGCAGGAAACCGCGAGAGAGAAACTCCCTTCTCTTTTTTGAATAGTGCCATGGGATGTTTAGTATCCACCTGAGCAGGAGGACGGGAGCTCGGTTTAACGTCTCATCCATAGGACAAAGTAAAATGCAGTTTTACTGACGGGCTACGAGGGTTCAAAATGTAAAGTGGAAAAGGAGAAAACAGATAAGAACTGCTCATTTTATCTGTGTGTGTCATTCATATTATGTTGCCACTGGGAACTTGGTAGAGGGGCATCAGTAATGCAAATGCTGCTTTCACCGCAGTCTGAACTGAAGCCCTTTTTTATTAAAAGAAAGGTTGTATTCTTTCTTGCAACCATTGTTGTAATATTGGAGCATTAGCTTCTCTGGAATTAACATTGCTTACATTACCACAGAATTACTGAAACATAAAGTGGCTGTTCTATTGCTTGGAAATGAGCTGTGAGATGTTTTCCTACAGTAAGGCAGTAAAGTTGTTGTAAGAAACAATGGTGATGTATGGTGATGTCTTTGTCATGAAAACACAAATTACAACCTTGTATTCTTAACTTTTTAAACATACTGTTCTTTCAGTAAGTAGCTGATATAACTGATTGAATACAGAAGGCTCCTGTGACGTCAATAGTACAGAATAATGGTCACAAAGTTTACAAGAGGCTGCCAGACGGAAATTATTTTGCTGTCTTAAGCCGGAGTTCCAAAGCCAATTAAGATCTTAGTGTCTATAATAATGTGCTAATATGGACCCTTCCCAGACAGTTCAGTATTCTGAGTTTAAGCCTTACAGAGATTGTAATTAAAAGTTTATTAGTGAGCCAGACAGGGTGATCGACTGCTGCATCCAAATATTTAAGTTTAACTTTATGATTTTCTAAATTAAACCTATGGTAGTAGCAGTCAGTAGTTAGGTTTATCATTACAATACTTGGAATAGCAGAGGCTAATTACGGCGGATTACAAACTTTACCAACACAGAGAACAGGGTGAGGTAAGATTTTTGTCGTCTTTTGAAACCCATTAAGCAACTGTGTAAAATCACAGTTTTGCCCCATCTCCTAACCCAATCGTTCACTGGAATGTTGCCAGGTTAATGTCTTTCTAACTAGCTACTGATTATGCAATATCACTCCTACACATTTGGGATCCAGTCAAAAATTACTACGATTTTCCAAATGGATTCATTTTCTTAAAGAAGGATGACCTTGCTCATAAAGTAAGACAATGTTGACTTTAAAGGAGTGTTTGCTTTATCCTTTAAAACATTTATTAAAACAGAAATCACTACTGTGCCTTTTAAAATACATCCTATCATTTCAATCATTGGAAATGAACTGAAGCAAAGACTGTTCTTTAGGTGACCCATGTGTCTGAATGTTTGAAAGACATTGATAACAAACACGATGTAACATTTCTTCATCACTCTCCCAGTCTTGCCAGAATGCCACAGATCAGTGACCAAATAAACCTTTAAAATTAGGGCTGACTCATTAACTGGCATCTCCACTGACATTTAGTTGAAATCTCTTTCATCTGCTGTTACTGCCAAGATTCCAGCAACAGGACCCGTGAATAATTGCTTGGTCAAGGAGAGCGATTGTTGCTGTTTCCAACATAATTCATAATCTTAACAGAAGCTGTTGCCCGAAGATAGTTTTTTTTTAAAACTGATCTGTGAAATAGGTGCACTGGTATGATAGGGAGCAGTAGGAACTTCCAGCTTGTTCTTACCTCAGGCAAGCACTAACCTCTGTGGTACTTAGTGAATCTTATCCAGCGGTTGATTTTACTGATGCTCATACTGCAGTTTAGATGGCACAGTGCACGAAGCAGTTGTGTTTGAGTTATGCACACTGTTTGTAACAAACGTGATGGATTTTAGTGGTGACCGGTTATACAAGGTGATAAATGCCAAGTCCACGTGAAATCGATATCAATAAAGCCTGTCACAGGTTTTATATCTTAGGTTTGCTTATAAGTTTCTGATCTAATTGGGATAAATGTGGGGCAAGAGGGGCTACCGCCTTTCATTGTCTCCTATCACTGAGTGTTTCATGTTACTGGATCATTCAGTTCTTGGCCTATGGAAGCTCATCATGCATAAGGAAAGAACAAAGAGAAAAGAAAAACAGACAGCTCGTCTCAGCTCAGAACATAGGTATTCTTTTCGTTTATAGTTTGCAGCCTCCCTTCTCTCAGCTGAAGAAGAATTTAGAGGCAAAAGCTACGTCAATGGACAGACTTGATATTGTGCAACAGTAAAAGAGGGAGAGAGACAGAAGAGTGAGTCAACCTTGTATCAGAACAGTTTAATCAAAATTCTGCTGATGCGCCAGACTCTTTCAAATAAATCTTCACAGCAACATAGATTCATCTGGCTCATTATTTTTGTCAGTGCTTTTAATTTCTGCCCTGCTGTAATGTCCATCAACCATTTGCTCATTTTAATTGTGCTGTTTTCATGCATTATTAAATATAAGCTTTACATTCTGCAGATGGGTAGGTTAGTAAGTGCTCTGTCAAGTGTGAAATGAACCCTACAGACCAGGAAAGTCTGAGGTTAAATGCCCATTTTGTGCTGAGTTTGCTGAATTCAGCTAGAGTGACAGTTTCTGGGTTGGGGAAATTATTCACTTATTGTGTGACCCATGTTGGAAGGTGAGCATGTGTATGTGTCAGATGAGCAAAGGATTGGTCTTAGCTATGTGCCATGGTTGAATTACATGGTGAAATTTACTGTCCAGACTCGCACTTGATTGCTGGAGGGTGGACCGTACCCTAGCATGAGTCAGCCATTTATGGACAGCTCTTTACAAAAAGCACCATTTCCCTTTTATAATTCCAGTCATGACATCATTCAATGGTCGTAATACATGGGTGGTATAATAGTACAACGTATCTTTGAAGTTTTGTTTGCCGTTTGTATAAATGTGATCAGAGAAATCGGCAATGAGATCAAGGACAGGGTAGAGAATGTTGAGACTGAGAAGCGCTGGATGCAATCCTAATTGGATCTCTGCACCCAGTACCATGATGTCGCTAGAGATTTCCGTGCAAACACTACAAAGCGCCAGGGAATCAATGTGACTGGATTATTTTCTTTTCTGACACCTGTTTGCTGTCAGTTAGCTTGAACCCTGCTTTGCAACCTGCATGTTTGGAGATAAGAATCCACTATTAGTTACAACAGCTGCTGAAATCCTAGCGTATCTCTGTGAATTCTATTTGAGATTTGCATTGACCTGGAAAAGAGCAGAGAACTGCCCACTAAAGGGGCAAGGAAGGTATAGTGGAGAAGAAAAATGCTGTAAATTGGTAACAGATTTCTGAATTGCTCTGACGCTTCTGTGCTTAATTATCTCCACTTAACCGTTTACTTTAGCAGAACTGAGCAAACGCTCAACAGGATGGTCAATGCCGAAGCCATTGAAATGCATCTGTTTGCCATGGAACTCTCTCCCTCAATCCCTCCGCCTTGCGCCCTCCCTCCCCACTTTCAAATCCCACCTAAAGACTTTCCCTTTTGAGTGCTTGTCCAGCTAGCACCACTTTGCCCATTCAAGCTTTGGCTTGCAAAATTTAACTGTAACCAAGTGGAGAGAATCCTAGCCCCTAAATTGCTATACCCAAGGAATCACTAAGTGAGTCATTTTGAGTTTTGCAACCAGAAATTTGAAATGTCTCGCATAAAAGTATATGGTGTCGGTTTTGGTACATGTACCTTAGTGGAAACTCTGGAGAGTTTGCAAAGTAAGCTCAGCAGTTGAAGTTAATTTCTTTAGTTTGTCCTAGGCTTTGACTTTATCATCAGGCTTTACTGCCGTGTCCCCAAGCTGGGTCAGTCACACCAGCTGTCACTCTTTTGTCTTCTGCTGAAGCTTTTGACAGTAATTGGTTAGCGTGTCAGTGTAAGAAGGCCAATAGCATTCCGCCATTCCACCTAAAATTAGATAACTTTCTGTCAAGACAATGCATTTAAATATAGATCCGGTCGGTGGATTTGTTGGGAAAGTGACCTTAAGAAAGTCTCTGTACCCAGATACTGCGATAGGTTGGCTACTGGAAAGGGTCGTTGTGCAGAGGTTTACAGATACCTGCTCAGAGAGAGAGCAAGCTGGTATTGTGGTGTTCAATGTGTGCCCAACACGTGGGTCAGGATTGTGCATAAAGGGAGGCTCAGAAGCTGCTGTACATGGAAATCTGTGTCAGCATGCCTGGCGTCAACATCGAGAACCTGAAGAATGAAAAGCTACAGGCCGTTAGCAACGAGGGCGAGGGCTTCGAAGATACCCTGCGCAATGCGGTGAAAGAGATCCACATCGACCTTCAGGCTTTCAGAAAGGTGGTGAATGGACAAGTCCAAGAGGTCGCCCACCAGATTGTGCCCCTGGCCACTGCGGTGAATGATCTGCGTGAGGAGAACCTACAGCTCAGGGTAGAGCAGGAGAGGCTGGCACAACAGGTTGAGACGCTCACTAAGCTCCTGGGGCAGGAAAAGAATGAGGATTTGGTGGCACATCCTCCAACCTTTGCAAGCACAAGAAGGTTATCCTCCTCCTCGGGATCAGCCCATTTTTCCCGAAGCAACAGCTTGGTGAGTCTTATAACAGGCAATAATATTTAAGGAGCTGCTCAGCCAACTCATTAATGTCAGTCTGCAGGAGAAGGGAGCAGCTGTACAATGTTGTTGGTCCAGACTGTTGGAATCTTTAACAGCATAAACGCAGGTTCTACCACCTACGTCTGCATGCTGAGATGAGTTCAAAAAATAGCAAATGAATGTGGTTGTAAATGTAAAACAAAATTCTAGATCAGAGCGACACTTGATCAATCAATCGTGAGCTGCACACATGCCAGTAACTGCCAGTAGAACACTGGTTATCAACACACCAGTTATGGGCATGTCCATGTATCCAGATCAAGCTCTGATATGAATGTGGACGTGGCCTGCGAGATACTGTTGTGCACAAAGTTTCAAGAAAAGGGAAAGCAATTTTGCTGCTCTCACCATAAACCAAGGAGCCAGGCATGAGAGGGTTAAAGTAGAAAGTAAGTTTGCCATACATTTGTGCACAAATTGGCTGCCACGATCATCTACAAATTCATAATCGTACACTTTACTGTAAATCCTTTACCGTGCGGCACGTTGAGATGCCTCAATGGTATGATAAGTATAATTTATAGTAAATTATTATTGTGACATTAGTATTTCATTTAAATAATAATAATCCTTGATATGGAGCCTATAACACTTGAAACGTTTCAAAGTATGTCATAGCTAATTGCTGCCAAGTCTTGGGAAAACAGCCTTATCCGTCGAGTCCCCAGTTTCACCAGTAATGTATCGTGCATTGAGCTGTTTACATTCTAAAATGATTTTGGGGGCTCAGCTCCCAAATAATTGGTAGTGTTAATAATAAAACCGACTTTAAGACCAAATGATGAAAGTCTCCTTGCTTGTCCATTCAGCATTGTGTTGTAAGGTCTCTACATTCAACACAACAACAAAGTACAGTAATGTACCGTTGATTGAGACTTGGCTAGATCTCCTCTTGGTTGAGCGCTGGTTTAGATGACTCGAAAGAATGTCATTGTTAACAGATGATTTTCAAAATGTCTGATTTTAATTGGATAGATATTTCTGAAATGCTTTTTTTTCCCCTTGCCTTCAATTAGCCTAAAATTATTTCTTGATATCTGGCAGCCTTGAGTGAGGTCAGGTTTCAAGTTATCAGCAGGATTGTAGGTGTGATTGACTGACTGAGCTGAAATAATCATTTACGATTGATCCAAAGTAGCCCAGCACATTGTGTGCAGATCTGACAAGAAGCAATGGCAGACTTCCTCAATCACCTTAAGACCTCCATCTCCTATTCTCTTTTTAATTTGGTTGAAGGCATGCTAAATTTAATAATCTAGTTTTCCACAATCCAGTGGGGGACCAGATTAACATTTAAACGTAGGAAACCAAATTGTCACCACAGATTTAGTACTAAAATAGAGAATGAGTTAGATATACACTATAAGAATATTAATATATTTATCAACATATCTCATCTGGCCCATGGTACGCTCTGACCTTTCATACAGAATCTATTTATTGCCACAAGTGGCTATGGGAGACTGCATTAAGCATTCAATGGAAACTGGATACACACCTGAGCAGTAAAAACATTAGGGGATATGAGAAAGAGCCATAAAATGGGATTAATGAAAGGATGAGTTAGTAACACAGGAAGCTGAATGGCCTCCTCCTGTGCTAAAAATATGTTTCCATCTGTTGCATTAGTAGTTTTAAGAGGAAATAGGCAGGTTCAGCTCATCTCAATGTTTTTAGGAACTTTTTTTTGCACAAATTATTGTCGTCAAGTCTTATTGGCATTTTTTCTCCCATCCCATAAAATGAACAGTTGTTCTACTGTATATGTCAAACTGATACTGGCAAAATAATTTGACATATAGTTTCACATTTAATGCGAAACCACATGTGGATTGTACCTCAAATACAACTTGCCACCTCTCCATGAGTGCATTCAAGGAATGTGAACGTCATTTTTTTTATTTGATTGCAAACATTTTATTGGGAGAAAGGGCTTGCAAGGTAATAAAGATGGAGCAGAGGTAGTTTTTCTTTCTCGGAAATAGTTGTCTAAATAAGTTAAAGTTCACGTACATTGCCTGGTTGGTATGTCTTCCTGGAAACTGTGACTCTCAACACTGCAGCTGTTGCACGAACCCATTCTACACCATTTCTCACCATGGGACAGATTCAGTTCCTATTCCCTGCGTCATAGAATTTATCCTGCAGTCTTACCGGATCATTTGTTTTTGCCTATCCACTGTCAAAGACCGTTCAGAGTAGTTGTGATTGATGGTGGCTGGATCACAATGTCACCCATGAGGTGTAACACGGAGTCAAAATGGCAGCTGTTTAGGGTTGCGGCTTCCTCCAATATCACACTGTCGCACTGGGATCCTTTTATGCTTATACAGTGCAAATCCTGGTTTATTCCAAGAACAACTACTTCAGACATCACAAAAGACTTAAAACAACCTTTTGGCCAACTGTTTTAAAGATACAACTCGCTATTTGTTCATAATAATCCTTGCATTTGATATAGCGCCTTATCGCGTCTTCGAGATGACTCAAAGCTCTTCACAGAATGTACTGTAAAATGAATTGACTGTCTATTTTGTATACTAAGGCTGTTCATATAAATAGCAGCCATAGTCCTGTGTATACCATATGTGTGTATGTTTTAGAGTAGTGATTCAGTAGGAGAAAAGAACATAATTAGTTAGAATTACTGTGAGGATTGTACAGACAGAAGAACTGCTCTTCTCTCTTAGATTTCATGCAGCAACATGCAGACGTGGTTCCCATTAAACATCAAAGAAGTGAGTGCGGTTTCCAAATTAAGACTATAAAGTTAAGAATGGTGCAAAATTCTGTCTGATGTTTAATTTGAAGACAATGTGGGGGCCTGTGATCGTAGTTGATTTATATTACTGCCTGGGGTAACCATTAGATCCAGCCATGTTATTTAAACACAGTCTCGTCAACTTTATATCACATCAGCTTGCAAAAGCTTGGTTATCTGGTAGATTTATATGTTATTCCTATGTTTGTCTACAGTGTTGAGGAAGGAGCAGACCAAATCTGAGCTGAACTAATTAAAACCCGCCAAATCCATCTGAGCAGACATGTTACAGCAATCCCTGTGACCTGAATTTCACGTTCAGCTCAGATCGAGAGGAATGGATATATCAATAGCCTTATAACTTTATATGTTAACTGTAAATGTGTGTGATTTACATTATTTTTCCATCAATAATGTGACGAGATCTTCGGATGCTTTGGCTCTATTTCAAACTGTCATCGATATTACTTTTGTTTCGTCTAAATTTTAGTGGATTTTTAAAATGTAAAATTCAGGCAGAATGGATAGCCTGCAAACTGAGAGTAATGAGGAATACCCTACTTTGGAAGAGCGGCCACTTATAATGGAGAAATATACTCAACTAGGCTCAGGAATGGTAATAATTATTAATAATAATAATAATAATCCTTCCATTTGGTACCTCGCCTTATCACATCGGGAGGTCAGCCCAAAGCGTTTCATAGGATATACCATAACTGTAGTGACTGTTAGTTGATGTAGTTGCAGAACAAATTTATAGTGGGCCAGATGCCTGATCTGTAAACACTTTGTGAAATGTGAAAGCGATCTCTGCTCCATTTAATCTTCCCAGAGCTCTGTATTCTATGAGGTTTGACCTTAACTTGTTGTGGCAGTTGGGAGGCGAGGCAATACGTTTGTCCCTGGAAGCTGCTGACTCTGATGTTATGCCAAGCTGCAGCAAATGCCAAACCCCAACTGCTGATTTGTTTACATGGGGTGTCAATCCTTTCAGATTGAGATTCTGTGTGTTATCAGTGAGCACAAGGATTGAATGTGTTCAACAACAGCTGTCCGAGACGTTGTACAGCCCTGCCAATCAGCGGAACAAGAGGCCTCTGTTAGCTTGCCCTTGACTGAAAATAAAATCTATTCTTCCAGAAAGAAAACAAATGTACAGTATCAGACATTTTTTGTTCCAAGTGCAAAAGTAATCTCAGCCAAGCAACAAACAATAGTTTTAGGGGGTTGAGATTACAGATCAGTTGTGGAATTAATGAGAGATTTATATAATACTTCTCCCACAGACAAGTTGGACAAGCTTGATTTGGGCAAGGTTGAATAAGATACCAAAAGACTTGGGTACAAGGGTGAGACATACAGAGCTAAAAACAAACCCACTTAAGGACATGAGCTTGGCAGATCAGATAGCAAACTATTAAGTGACTCAGAGTTTCATTGGAAATACAGGGGAGTCTCAGATCCACATGCACCATTAATGGAATATACTTTCTTGTTTCATTCCCCCATGAGCACTTAATTCACAGCTTTTGTACTATGAGTACACTTTGTATTCAGTACCTGACACAAACAATTCTATTCTGAAGATGGAACGAAAAGATACATGAGCAGAGAGAAAGGAAAAGAGTGAAAATACTTGAGAAGCAGTAAGATCATGAGAGCACTGGAAATCTCTCCTGTTCATGGAGGAAATAAAGCATACAACCCATCTAGTTTACACTCCCTCCCAAATTGCTCATTAACTTAATAGAATGCTTTCTTCTGTAATTGGTGATATTTGCTGAGTCAGTCAGCCTCTTGGTAAAGAAACCTCGCAATACAATTCCAACTGGAAAATAACTCTTTTCAGAGATGGAATTTTCTTTTTCTTATGTTAAAGGAATTGAGACTTATAAGAGCTGCAGACACGAAGAGTGAAGTAAAATGTTTTCACTGATGTGGGACATCTGCATGGAACGTCAGCTAGGAATTGAGGTGTGGACGTGGGGGTGCAGTTGCCGCAAGCCTACATCTGGAGCTGCCTGACTGGCAGGTTTAGGAGAAAACCATGACTTGAGTTTAAATGAACGGTTGACTCCGTTTGAAGTTTCAGCGTTCCTGGCATTGGTTCAAAGAGTGAACAGAAGTCTTCAGCCCAAAGAAGGCACTGAACTTTGCTACTTCAACCTGAGAGGCTATATTAAAAAAAAAGCCTGACTTATGTTGACTATAGTTTAAAAGAATTGTAATCCTGATGCTGGCTTATTTGCTTCAGGCTGAACTTACATGCATACTTTCACTAAAGAGGCAATTAAAAGAATTGGCCAGTGATCAGATGAAGATCAGGCCTTTAATACTGAAGGCGCCAATGTTTCTGGGTCATTGAGGTACATACTGCTGCTCTTTATGGGATATGCTATGATTTTTACTACAAGTCGATAATCTAATGGGAGCTATATTCTATTTGATTACATGGTATATGAATTGAGTCATCGGTGGGGTTTTTATTCTAAGTGGAATTATTTTACTGTTTCCTTTTCGCATGGTCTATATTTCATCACTGAGTGGGGAAGAAGGCTGATTGTACAGAATAGAATACTGTTTGACAGAGCGGGAATGAGCAGTGTCTTTATGGGCCAAATCTGCAAACTATAACCAACATCATCCTCTATACAGAGCTATTATTGTACCCCTTGCCTACATTCTTCTTCATTCCCATTTGTGAAATGTCTGCTAATGTACAATACAGACTCAGAACGTGCATTTTTTGTAGGCAAACGCCACACTGATTTGCTCATAGCAATGCCCCACAAACAGGAAGTGGATGACCAAATGAGGTTATTGCATTGAACCTACTTGAAGCTACATATTTTCATGTAACGATTCTGTGGTAGGGGTTTGTTATCTGTTGAACTTCAGTTAATCTCTCTCTCCAAGAAAGAGTGGTTATTGATGCCAGCTGATATCTGCTAACATCCACTCTGAAGGATTAACAGTTGTGATGACGTTACTGCAGGTTTATTGAGTGATGGTGATATTCTGGTTCTAATGTTGCTATTGTTGACATAGGTATGAAATGTAGCAGAGCAGCTGCATTATTACAGTGGACATGGGTCACCCAGCATCCCCCCCCCAATCACTAAATAAATGCTCCTTATTCTTTTGTTGTCTATTTTAATACTGGCAGCTGAGCTGATGAACATTACTGAAGAGTCGTGTTGATATTTCAGTGCGTGGATGTACACGTACATGAAACAATGGCCCTGTGTTCTCTTGAGTATTGCTTGCACCGAATACTGAACTGTTCTCAAAGGTTATTTGGATGAAGAAGGCATTTTGATATCATCCTTCCAGAACACACAGTTCAACATCTTGATATCAACCATTGCTGTTGATTTCTTCTTGTGTAAAGAAATACTTCCTGCTGCCTGTTCTAAACTTGTCCTTCACAATCTTTAACATGTACCTTCTTGAACTCTGTTGTACAGATAATAATAATCTTTGCATTTGGTAGAGTGCCTTTCACATGGGGAGGATATTCCAAAGTGATTTTACTATGAAGTGGAATGACTGTGTATTTATGGGGAAACACAGAAGCCAATGTCCCATTGAACAAGCGGACAGGACCTTGGTTTAACATCTCATCCAAAATACAGCCCTGTGCTTAGTTGGAGTGTTGTCTTATACTATCTTGACGTGGGGCTTGAAGCCACAACCTCCTAGTCTGCCACACAAAATGTTTGTATGTTCAGGATAATGTCAGTAACATATACAAAGAGAATAAAAAAGCATCTTTCTTTTGGAAACTTGGCATATTTCCCAGTTTCTATACGCACTGTCAGATTTCGTTAACTGCCCAACACGCATAAATCAACCTCCCTGGTATTCTTATACCAATCGTTAATGTGGGAATTTGTAAGCAATTTTATTGTAATCACTTGCACACTTAACACTACTTTTAAATAGTTTCATGAGATTGTTGTTGAAATCAATAAGAAAAGAGATAGTTTGCAATGGTGAGTCACACCTCCACCTGCACCGTAGCTTTCTATGGGCTGTGATTATACAGTGTTCAGTGACTTCTATGGGGGTGAAAAGAATCGACAAGTGGTAATTTAATCCCAAATGTTAATAATTCACCCCTCTCAATTTCTACCAATTTGTACAGCACCAGCAAAGTAAATAGCCCTTCATTAAAGGAGGGGGAAAGTCAAGGCAAGCACTTTCCTATTCAAAGTGCTGGGTGGCTCTCAAACATGACTGCTCTTGGTCTCTTTGGAAATCGAGCAAATTTCACAAGAAATAATAATTATACTGTAGTTATAACAAGATCCTTTTCAGATTCAACAGAGGGAAATTATAAACAGAAATGACTCCGATAGACTTTCCTTCTCCTCTAAAGTAACCCAATTTTCTTTGACGAATTTGACCATATTAGGGCTTAATTTTTTAAATGTAATAAACATTTCAACTGTGCTCCTTTAGTTGGAGATATTTCATCTCAAAATGTAAACACTTATCATTGTTCGACTACTTGTGTGCTTCAAACAATCCCTGCCTCCGAAAAAGTTATTGATAGTTAAGAGTACCAAGTTTCTGAGGTTTATGGCTGTGTATAAAATAAATGGGTCCCAAGTTCATTTTTCCCACCACCAGTCTCTTGTATTATTTCCATTTGTTTAGAAATACATAGAGCACGGCAGCTCAACAATGCCAAGTCAATGTCTGCATGTTACCACCAAAAGAACCACAGAAAGAAAAACAAAAGCTGTATTATAATAATCATCCTTGCATTTGACGCAGCGCCTTATCACGTAGTTGAGACGTTTCAAAGCGCTTCACAGAATATAATACAAAGTGAATTGACTGTATTTTGTGGGCGAAACACGACAACCAATTGCGCACAGTGGATTGAATGACCAAATAATTATTATTTTGACGGGGGAGGGATTATTATCACTGTTTGAGGAGCCGATTGTACCCAGTCTCTAGACTATAGAGCACATAGCTGTAGCAATGAAATGAATAGAACATGTGTTTTTGTCTCTGTAGATGGACACGGAACCCATCATGGCAGAAGCAGCTCAGTTTCAGCAGACTGATAGTGTCTTAGCAAATGGGGTTGCAGAGAAGGCGAAGGAGATTGTAAAAGAGAAAAATGTCAAACCGAGTCTGGAGGATTTGAGCACGATTGAGGATGAGGAAGTCCTGGACAAAATGGTACGTGTGCAACACAGAAATCTCCCTGATTAATTCTGTTTAAAGTACAGTAAGTGGGTTCAGGACCAGATAAATCATTGCCTATTGTTTACATTGTAATCATGGTCTTTACACAAGGGGATGTTGCAATGTGGAATTCTCAACCACAAACTGCTGTTGGGGCAGAATCCTTACATTCTTTTCAAAGGGAATTGGATAGAAGCTTGGAGAGGTGGAATATTAAAGGTTGTCTAGGTTTAGCTTTGACTCATTGATCCCTTTGACTTAATGAATCTCATTTTCTGTTACTGAAGGCAATTCAGAAACTGTCTGCGTTTCCACCAAACTGCGAGTCTGGGACATTGAGAGAGGAGTTTTACTTGAATTAACATCTATTTCCAACTTCTCTCTTTTCTCCATGTTTTGAAGCTTGACCAGACAACAGATTTTGAGCAAAGGAAGCTGATTCGAGGTGCAATGAGGGATCTTCGGAAAAAGAAAAGAGGTACGTGCTTTCAATTAGGATTTGAGAGGATGTGATTGTATAACGCATACTATAGGAATAATCTGTCACCCTCCACATGTTGAGGTAGTGACCTTAGTTGCTGTACTGTGGGGAGTTGTCAAGTGTGGGTGAAGTGCAATGCCACAGGAAGACTGTATTGCATGTCTCTCGATGGCTGATATTCTCATTTAATGGCAGAGGTTGGGAAGCAAAGAAGGCACTCGCTCTTACCCAAATGAGGGCAAAACATCTCAATTGAATTTCTCATCTTCAAAGTGTCTGGTGAAAGGTTTCAGTTACAATGCTTCTATTCTCGTTTTTATTCAAAATAGTTGATCAAATTGCGTCACTCCATTCAAATTATTTAAAGCTGCATTTCCTGACCCGCATTTTGGTTTCCCGACTCTTAAATGCAAATTTTTTTTTTTTAGAATTCTCTCACTTTCCCTCCCTGCTTCTCTCATCCTTCCATTTCATCGTTCTATTATGCCTCTCAGGGAGAATGAAGGTCTCTTCTGTAAATTCTCTGGGGGTGGTGGGGGGGAGTCTATAACAAGAACGTGCCTGCATAACCCAGAATAAGCTTCTCCTTGTTCTTTTCTTCTTTCTTAACACCATGCCTTCATAGATACTGTTGTGCGAGTGGAGCTTAGGAGGAAGGTATGGCTCTGGGTGATAGGATATCTGATAACTTTTAATTATTTTTTATCATGTACACCTTTGTTTCCTACGAGTGATAATATTCACATGCTATGATACACAGACAGGTTCATGTAATTAGTGGCTGTGATTTTACCCTGTGAGTGACTACAACCGCTTGTTGATGATCTGAAAGCCAATACAACCAGATTTTAACAGAATGAGGAAACAAAAGATTTAAAATCCCCGTGATAGGATTGTTTAAGTTGTTGTTTTCAGTCAGGTCCCTGGATTTTAGTGAAAAGTGGGAGTGGGAATCAGTGTTTTATTAAATGTTTACTCTTAATACAAAACAGTATGATTATGAAGAGTGCATATTATCATACTTGCGAAAATTGAGTGCTTTTCAATGTTTCATTCAAAAGTTTAACTAACTTGAACTGATAACCTAATTACTTAGATAGCAATATTTAATCATTATCGCAGCTATACAAGGTATTAGAGCTCGGACAGTATTGTTCAAAGTTCTGCCTAAATTCACAGTGGAATCATTTGTTAGTGCCCTTGTACAGGCTGTGAATTTTCAAGGTTTTTTTTCTCTCTCTCCCGCCGCTTTCGTTTCTCCAGATCAGAGAGAGAAGGAGCGTGAAACAAGACTGCAGGAACTAAAGCAGAAATCCGAGGAAGAGAAGAAAGCAAAGTCTTTGAATGCAGCCGAGATGACTGTGTCCAAAACAGAAAAATCTGCAGACGGCAAGACTGTGTCCTCGATGACAAAGACTGAGAAAGTCACCGAATCAGGTAATGGAGAGATGTGGAGAGCTGCCCATTTGCCAAATCAAATAGGATGGGCCATGGGCACACATCAGTCTAGTGGGCCGAGGAATCCCATGTCATCACTCGTTCAGGCACAACCTAGAATATTTTGTAGAACATATACCCCTCCCACCAAGCATTTCTTTCGACCCGGGTGGTTATTTCCAGGGGGTTATCTATAGTAACAATGTCTATTCAGTGTGATGTTACAGAGTTCTAATATTTCTAATAACGAGAGAGAGAGATTTCAGTCATTCTGGATTGAAGACTGGTTATCTGGATTGAGCACCTGGATTGTGCTGGGATTAGTTCATTATTAACTTTCTCGCAATATGTAGAATGACTTTGTTTCGCCCACAAACTATACAGTGAAATTCACTTTACAGTACATTCTGTGAAGCGCTTTGAGACGTCTTGAAGATGTGATAAGGCGCTATATCAAAATGTAAGGATTATTATTATTATTGACTGTATATGATTCTGCTCTTTCAGATAGCGGCAGCAGAACACGAAGCACCACTGTGCAATCCAGTTTTGTGAAGAAAACTGATGGTAAGCAGAATGTCAGAATAGTCTCTGCTCCCAAACTTAGCGGTGTTTAATAGTAATAATACTCCTTGCATCGGTATAGCACCTTTTCAACCACAACTTACATTTATATAGCGCCCTTCACACGGGGTAGCGTTCCAGAGCGCTTATCACATTGAAAGGACGTCTCACAGCGCTTCACAGGAATTATTGTGAAATGGAGTCACTGTGTATTTGTAGCCACTGTATTAACTTTGCTACTTCTGAGATTAAAAGGTACGATGTGCTCTCCTGGACCTTGTGGCAGCTGGTTATAGAGCACTGCGGCAGAGGGCTCATGAACCGGGGGAGAATGCGCTAAGTGGGCGATTGTTGAATTTATGACTGTCTTATCCTCTGTGTTTTTCTCTCTCTCTCTCTCACAGGTGGAACGACTCTTGTTCAGACCAAGTCTTCCTTCAGCTCTAGCAGCACCTCTTCCAAGAAAGTCGGCAGGTGAGAGGTGACTTGTTACCTTTAGAATGAACCGGGAGTAGGGTCCAATGTGTAGAGGGAGACTGTGTAAAGGGTTCAAGGAAGGAGGGAATAGAAGGCTATATATTTTCACAAGCAAAACAGAAACTTCCAAGACAATTCTGAGCACCAGGATATTCGTGAGTAATAATGGCTTGGGCTTGCTTTCCCCAGTATTTTCGACCGAGATGACAGCGTGCAAGCACTAGAGAGAAGACAGGCCGAGAAGCGGAAAGAGGTGATGAGATCACAAACGCTGCCACGCACTTCAGGGATGCAGGCGCGGAAAGCGTTGATCGAGAAACTAGAAAAAGAAGGTGGAAGGTAGGAGATGGCAGTAAATCCATTCACGTTTTGTGTTGATATTTTTAACGCGTGATATTTGGTCACATAGCAACAGGAAGGAGCAAACCATGTGTTCATCTCGTTACTCATCCAACTCCCCAGAAGATTCCTTTGACATATCTGTTCTCAGTGTCCTGCCAACAATTCTCCAGATAGAATTGATCATTCACTGCTTTCTGTTTGTGGGACGTTGCTGTGCATAAATTGGCTGCTTCATTCACCTACAAATACAGTCATTACATTTTACTGTGAAAAGCTTTGAGATGTTTTAACATATTAAGGCATGATATTAAATATAAGAATTATTACAATCACCCAATTACCCTGAATCCTATTTTAGTCATTATTATAACAGACAATTATAATGCCTTTGGAGTTGTCCACAATTGTGCAAATACAGGTTCAGAATCTTGTTTTTAGATCTCTGATTCTGAACTTGAAATTCAAATCTATTCCCAACTTTCTGTTAATCAGAAATTTTAAAATATTCCTTGACTGCAAGAAAAATAATATATAATAATATGATATAATAATAATTATGTAATGAAGGGTCGATATTCCATTTGTCATTCAGTGTATGGTCTGTGATGAGCTAAACTTTATATAAGTGCATGTTCCCAAAGTTATTTTGTTTCCTTAGCGCAAGTGAAATATCTCGCCCTTTTTGTGAGATTAATGTTGCCTTATTGTTTGTGAACGGGGACAATTCAAACAAAGCTGCTTGACTATTAATAATCTGACCTCGCTCTCCTCTAGCCCTGCAAATCCAGCTATTGCCAAGGTGAAGGTGCAGAGGTCTTCGAGTTTTGGTGTGCCCAATGCCAACAGTATTAAACAGATGCTACTTGACTGGTGCAGAGCCAAGACCCGTGGTTATGAGGTAAGCACCTGTGGTTCATCAACATTAGGCCTTTAATGGGANTTTTTTTTGTGGTTTCGCCCACAAAATATACAGTCAGGTCACTTTACAGTATAACCTGTGAAACACTTTAAGACGTTTCGAAGACATGATGGCACTTTTTCAAATGCAAGGGTTATTATTATTATTTTTCCATTATAATTGCGCATTGTCAAAGTCAAAGCCACGACCAGCCTTCTGATGATAGGAAATAAGTGGAAAAATTGTAGCTGAATCACAAGCAAATATTGGAGAGTAGAATCTATTAACAAATGTAGGAGGGAAGAAGGGAATTCCATCCGGATGTAGGTTTATTTTATTTACTTAGAGCATCCAGAATTCGGGTAATTCTTAAATGCTGAATCCTAATTCTGAGGCCAATTCTGTAAGTCACCTGGACCAATGTTTCGGATCTCTCTCTCTGCCAGAATGTGAAAATCCAGAACTTCTCCTCCAGCTGGAGCGATGGCATGGCGTTCTGCGCTCTTGTCCACAATTTCTTCCCCGAAGCGTTTGACTTCTCGCAGCTGAACCCCAACAATCGCAGGCACAACTTCGAGGTGGCGTTCACAATGGCAGAGTATGTACCCCATTCATTTTTAATACTCACCGATGTTGTCTGGACTTCCAGTTTGTAACCTGGTACTGCAACAGTAAATTCTTAAAGAATGTGCGTTAAATTTCACCTGAGTGATAACATTGCAGGGAATCATTAAATAATAACGTCATTGGATCCTAGTTTGTTTAACACTGAACTAGGGAAAAAGTGATTACAGTTTGTCTTCAAAAGAATAGGCATGCCTTGGATCCGCTGTGTGACTACATTGCTGTTCCATTTCAATAGAAGAATCAAGGGACTTTCTGTACATAACATTCTCGCTCTGTTCACTCTGCAGCTTCTGAAATCTATTTTGCTCTGGGTAACGTGCTAATGGTGTAACAATGGGCTGCTAACAAGTGTGAAAAACAGTGCTGATGCTTTCTGCTTTGGTGCAGGTTCTCAGTCTGTTAGGACAGTTGCCTCAACTGTTAGATAATGGTTGTTCTAAAAGATATTAACAGCTGGGTCATTGAAACTGGAACAGATCTATAAAAACTAGAGTGGTTGATACCACCCCTGTGTGGAGGTGTGAGTCCCATCTCATGTACATTCACGAAGCAGAGCCTATTTAGCGGTGCTTAATTTCTGATGACTGTGGTTCTGTCTTATGGCACTGTGGACACTGCAAATACAGAGCTGGCATTGGCACATGCAAACACAGGGCTGGTATCAGCACTTTTTGTTAAAACTGATCATTTTATTCCTTCCAAACCCATTGAAAGGTTATTGATGTTACTTTATCTGTAGTTGGGGAATGTATTTGTTTAACGCCTCAATATCGTTAAAATAAATGTGAGACACCCAAGTTAAAACCCAGCAGATTTGGCTGGTGTTTCTGTTAATTGTGGTTCTGCAATGTTTATTCCTAAAGATGGATTCCTGAGTATAACAGCCGAGGTTGCTTCCTGTGTTCTGTAGTGCAACGGACAGCTGAGCTTCACAAAACCCCCGCTGTGGGCATTGACAGCTTTCTAAACTTTCCTCCAATGTGACTGTTCTGAGCAATGCTTTCACTGCTCGCTGCCAGCTTATGGGACCTTGGATATCTTCTGTATTGTTTTATCAGCATCTGCACTGATTCTGAAGTGGATCTGTTATTGTGGAAAGTGATTTAATGATTTGTTGTAATTGGATTTATGGGTTCATTAACAAACAAATAATCACTTTACTTGGGTCATAACAACCTGTGATTTGTCGGTGGCTTGAGATGTGTATAAATCATGCGGGAAACTCCCAGTTGCTCAGTCTTTCCCTGGTGTGGTGACTACTTCTCTCTAATTGCGCGATGCACTGTCATTTGATGATGGGGCTTGGTTGGTGTTTGCTTGCTGTTATAAGCAGAGCAGAGGGGAACGCTGCAATACATTGGACTCAGGATTTGTTACTTCTGGTTGCTGCCTTTTGTGCTGCAGCGTGCTGGGATGTCTCGGGCTGTTCTGCTTACATCTGTCAGATGCTTATAGGAATATAATTATGTTGTGAACACATTCTGGAGGTAAAGGGAGCTCCAAAGTTACCTTCTAGGTTCCCCTTGTGTAGTGCTACTAAACTATGCAGACCAGGCGATGCTTGAATCCCCAGACAATGCTGGTTAGCTCATCTCAGACAGTATAAAGGTAGGAATGCTACAATTGGCCTCATTGTCCCTGGGCTAGGAAGGGAAAATAGGAAGGGAAGGGAGGTACTAGAGGCTTACCAATAAGAATGGAACCAGACCCCAACATTAGCCAACTCCTTCAAGAGAAAAGAAAGGGGGAAAATTGCAAAAACGAAAAGGACAGCTTTTCCTTCCCATCTTTAAATCTCGTCATTCTTTGTCCCACGTCTAAGCCATGAAAGGGTAGGACACCAGCTTCTTAAGCCAAGATCCTCCTGATCAGCCAACAGGTGGTCTCGCAATCCTTGTGCCTGAGAGAGAACAAAATGCTTGAAACTTAATACAATTTGATGTCTTAAAGCTAAATCATTGTCCAGTAAAAAAAAACTGCTCATTATTGGATTGCTCAGGGAACGTACATCTGAAAGATTCGGTTAGGGCCTCTAATGGAGGCTTCATGATGTTAAACCCCCTCTCTGTGTCCTCTGTTAAATTTGTGTCTTGTTATTGCACGCTGTATAATGTCCAGGGTTTTGTGGTTTCTCATCGTTTCTCCTTCTCAAGGGTTTCACAGTTGCTCCATCTGCCTTCACTGCAAAGCAAAAGCAGAATTGCTCATCTCCTTCTCGCATAAGCATTCTCATTCTTCGTTAACAGTCCTCTGCAGCAACAGTGGGCTTCATTGGAAGATATGAGGGAAGCGGAGGAAGAACGACATTTTGTTTTTCTTTGATCAAAATTGGATGAAACAAACCATTGGATACAGTAAAAATATTTGCTGATTGTTGCTTAGAAGGACTGGCTAATGAAGCTCTCTGGGTTAGACACCGTTCCCCATCTCACGGAATCCTTTTCATTACTTGAAATCTGCTCTTAGCTTCAAATTCTGTTTCTCGCTGATTTGTTGGCTCATGTATATTGACTCTCTCTGTCAATATCCTGAACTTTGTCCACATTAACTTTGCTTGCCGAACCTTCATGCATTCTCATCGCCATTAATGTGCTTGTAAATCGCATATACATCCTCGAGAACCATTGCTTTGATGTAGTTACCATGTTCCTGTCATGTGCTGCATTCCATGTTCAATGGGTTTGTATCAAGCACTGTGTTGATGCCGTTGCATATCATGAAGCATGTTTCTTTTGTTCATTGTATGTCACTAAATGGATGTAATTTTGATGTTCTTTTTTTGTTTCTTCTTCTTCCTCACTTTTTTTTTTCCTCTCTTCTCTTCCCCGCTGTGTCCTGTTTCCTCTCTCGTTTGATTCCCCCTCTCTTTCCCCCTCTCTCCTCTTGGCCCCGTAGGAAGCATGCCGACTGCCCGCAGCTACTGGATGTGGAAGATATGGTACGGATGAAGGAGCCCGACTGGAAATGTGTTTACACTTACATTCAGGAGTATTATCGCAGTCTGGTCCAGCAGGGGCTGGTAAAAACCAAAAACTCCTCCTAGGGATTATCAGAGAGAAAGGGTGAGAGACCTTATCTGCCTTAGAAATTTTAGGTCGTAGCAGACTTTGGTAAAAATGGAAAAAAAATGTTTTCCTTCCCCTTTGGTTTCTTTTTAATATGTCCATTTTAATTTTTTTTAGTTTCTCCCAGTAAAGGAGGAATATAGGGACATATTTGCTCATTTACCGCTCTTGTTTTTTTCTGTGTTTTATGTTTGTATGACAGTTAGTTCTCTTTCATTTTATTACTTCACAGTAGAGAAACTGAGGTGTAGAAAGGCAATGAATGTTTGACTTTCTTTAATTGTTTGTTTGTTTCTATCTGTCTGTGGTTTTAGCTCCATTCCCAACTGCACTATCCTCTTAGGGATGTGATGATATGATTTTTATGGTACAACATACTATAATTATGAAAAATAACTTGAGAGATTCTTGCTTGACAGAATATTCAATAAAACAAACAGTGGAATCCTTCTAACCACATCAAACCTGCACTGCTTTCTGCAATAGAACTAATGGGCCACTCAGTCCGTTAAGTCTATGGCAGCTTTCCCTTCCTGTAAACACTAACCTTTAATATCCTCATTTACTGAGTATCTGTTTCTTGAATGCCTCAGAACTGTCTAAGTTCATCTGTGGCAGTCTGCTGTATCTTCTGACCACCATGTGTACAATAACTATTAACACTTCTGTACTTGTTTTGAAGTCTTTTTTAAGAGTTACAGAGTGTACATTTTATATTTGGACACATATCTCCTGGTGTGTAACCTGGGATGTGCCAGTATTTGCACCCATGGTTCCAGGTAACTATTCGTCTGCAGTGTTTCTGCCGACTGAACTTACACCCCTGTTTGGAGTGTGTTTATATGCCTCTGCCTGTGATTCTCAATTCAATATTAGAGTTTTCTGGTGCAGAGAATTTCCTTTGGCTATAACTAGGTTTGTGCCATAATTTATGCAACACAGAGATATAAAGATCTCACCTGTGATACACTGAACAGCATTCAGCATTTTAAATTGCATCAGGGAACAAGACAAGTCTCAGGTTTGTGAACATAAAATCCTTTGCGAAAGTGCAATTTACCAAGAAAAGCATTCATTTGCCCATTCTGGGTATAGCTCCTTCTCACTGAGATATCGGTACTGTGAGAAGTTGTTTTTTTCTTGATGTTCAGTGAGATACCATATAATACCAATAATGTTCATTGTCAATGAGTCATCAGCCAAGTTACATCACATGTTAGCTTGACTATAAAAATAATTGTGGTGGTGGGGAGTTAAGGTTTACATTAATATGGCAGTGTGTTTGAGAAAATGCCTGGGTTTCCTTGGCTACCAAACAAAGTGTCCCAAACTGGAGACTAATTGAAGAGGTTTCCATGGGCCCTGACGGCTTGTTATTACTGTGCCCGAGTGATATGTATGCAGGCCATGTTTTTCAACAGTACAAGTTAAGCTTTTCTGGCAAAAGAATTAACAGGCATCTGAAGCACTTAATATGGTCGTTTACTTAATATAGTCCTTCTCATGTGAAGTAAGATAATCACGGTGTGTCTCTGAGTCCCAGGCGTTATGATTTTAAAATGAAGGCTGCAGGTAATGTTT
This sequence comes from Callorhinchus milii, assembly GCF_018977255.1. Taxonomy (NCBI): domain Eukaryota; kingdom Metazoa; phylum Chordata; class Chondrichthyes; order Chimaeriformes; family Callorhinchidae; genus Callorhinchus; species Callorhinchus milii. Next base: position 9,926,185 of record NW_024704749.1, on the reverse strand, counting down.
GACGACCTGCTTTCCTACCTACATTGACCTTGAAGGACTTGAACTCTAGCTTTTAATTTTCCTTCCAGTTTTACTTGAAAAATATTTAAGAAGCGCTTGGGACATCCTCCCGACGTGAAAGGAGCAATATAAACGCAATTGGTTGTTGTATTTATTTTATTCACCCTTTTCTACTTATAACCTTGAATTGAATGCCACCCCTGGGTCTCTGTCACTTGTCCCTGAACAGCCATGGGGAATAGCTGGGTTACTCTTCCTCGCTCTCTCAGTGGGAAATTGCTTGGACTCTACTCAGTGACTCCTCACCACATGGCAATGGCAGACACAACCCCAGTGCACAGGCATCTCAACGCCAGGGTGTTATCATTCCCAGTGGCTTCTGTGTACGGCAGCTTTAGTTCATCCCACTTGAAAGGAACACTGACAGGAAACTGACAGCAGAAAGATGCATATTTGCTGGCTATGTGCTCCATTACAGATCCACATCAGTTTGTTTGTCTTTCCGTGGCATTCTCCGGAGAGGATTCCACAATGATTTATGAATAAGAATTTCTAAAAACAAATGGCATTTATCATCGCCTGGCTTTTAATTCGTTTTTTTTCCCCCCTAATATGCCCCTTTTCAGTCCAGCAGCATCTCCTCTAGCCAGGCAGGTTTCTGATAGGAATCATCTGTTGGGCCCCTCTTCCACTTTTTCCACAAAACAGTTTTAAAATGTAATTGTCATTTGCCACGACTTACAGATCGTGTAGACCAGTCGGACTGAATAACATTGTCGTGTGTGAAGTTGTCTGAAATTGGGTGAGGTGGGGGATGATTTTTAACACTTTTCGGCTTATGGTCGACAGGAACACACACGCGCACCTCCTTCATCCACTACGCCCTGAAGCTTTGGAACGCTCTCCCCCCAAATCCCTCCACCTTGCCCCCTCCTTGCCTTCTTTTAGATCACGACCGTGCTTACAGTCACCTCCTCTCTCCCCCCGGCTTAGCGTCAGACTCTGCCACTGCTAAACGCTCCAAGGCGCTGCCCCGTCTGAAGGGCACTGTGTAAAATGCAAGTTGTTGTTGTTGGTCTTGTAACTGCAGAAGCACATTTTGCTGAGTGTGAACCGGCCTGAGGAGAGTGAGGGCAGTAACTAGAAGCTCAAGGAGGCCACAGGTAACTGGTAAACCTGCGGCTGACATTGACCCTGATGTTTCTCCATTTGATGATATAATAGCACACAGTAACATGGCCAATTGCATTATACTGTAACACAAACACCCATTCTAGTTACTACACTAAAGACTACTTCAACGAAGTAGTATTTCCTATTAAGTGTAGTAACTGTATTGTGTAGTATGGCAGCAAGGTCCCACATATAGCCATGAAGTGAATGACTAATTTACCTGGAGGATAATTGGCCAGGATCCATTCTCCTTGTGAATAATGTGAGACTATAACAATAAGGAAGGTTACTTATGGGAACATGGGAGCATTTTTGGATCCGCCATCCTTTGGAAAGATGTTAAACCATTAGCTTTGAAGATTATTTTACTTATTGTTTTAATAATTTGGTCACTCAATCCACGACTGTTTGTAGGACACTGCTGTGCGCAATTGGCTGCTGAGTTTTAGTCACAAAATATAGTCAATTCACTTTACAGTATATTCTGTGAAGCGCTTTGAGACGCCTCAATATATCAAATGCAAAGATTATTATATATATTATAAACCAAGGTCCTGCCTAATCTCTTTAGGTGAGATTAAAGATCTCATTGCACTATTCAAAATGAGAAGGGAGTTTCTCCCAGTGTCCTAGTGAACACTTTCTCAAATAGAATTGGTCATTTACTTCATGGCTGTTAGACTGAAGGACACTGCAGGACTCAAGTTGTTGGCTGCCGTGTTTGCCTACAAAATACAGTCACTGCACTTTGCAAGATTAGTAAATCCTGTGAAGTGTTTTGAGACAAGCTCCTGATGTGAAAGACGCTGTATCAAATGTAAGGATTATTAGGGTTATTTAAACTAGAAGGCTATATGGTCTCTGAGCCGAAGGATGGTATTTTCCTAATGTTCTAAGATCCCAAAGTAATTGTTGATGAAGCAGCAAATGCAAACGACTGCTGATGTTCAGTCACGTCTTTGTCTGAAAACATCAGGGTCTCCGTTCAGGTTCCCACGCTCTGTGTGTAGAATTGGGCCCTCTTGAAGGAGGAACATCAAATAAATTGAAAGTCATTGAACGGCAACTCCCCCTGAACACAGACAGTGTGTTACTGGATTGGGAACCTTTGACTGACAGCGTTCGAATTAATTCCATTTGGGATGTGAAACGGCTCTCAGGGAAGGAAACAGTGATGGAGCTGTTCTTTATTCTCAGCTGGATCTAATCTATTGCAATCTGTAAAATTAATAGGAATCCCATTATAAAGATGAATCCCCTTAAAAGGTTTCTATTTATAAGCAATCAAAGTACACTCTTTCGCCTCGCCTCCCCCTGGCTCAGCTCTCAGCACCTGCTCTCGATCTCTGGTTACACTTTACTGGAGCACTTCACGTGTTGTCGTGAGCCACAGTGAAATACAATAGGGCGTCGGGTAGATAGGGTTTCTCTACAGAGACATTTAGGAACACACAGTGAGATTATCCACAGCAATATGCTGGCAATATTTGAATCGATTCTTCCTGTTTCTCCACCTGTCTGTCTGTTGCTCAAGGACAGGACATTCTGTTAGTGGGGAACACAAAGCAATCCCATTTATAATTTTTGTTTTTTGATGTAAAGTATGTTTATGCGTTTCCATTCACCTGAAGACTGTGGCACATGGTAATATACACTGGGGCCCAAGTGGAGCCATTCTTCATGTATTTGCGTCACCTCTACCCCTCCCTCTGGCACGGAGTTGTGCTCCGCTCTGACACACTTCCCTGCATGAAGGGCGCTATATAAGTTTGTACCCACAGTACTACACACACACATATACATATACACATAAACACACGCACATACACACACAGAACCCCTATTAGGAGAGAAAATCACTTAAGTAATAATACAAAATAAAGGAGCGATAAGTTTATGTGAACAAAAACGCAGTGATAAGTGTATTGTTTATCAGGGAATAGGTCATGTCAAATAGAACAGAATAATCCGTCAGCCTGCCTCACTCAGTGACCTGGTACACTTGGTGGCCCCATTTTCACTCATACCTGGAAGAGTCTTAACACTGCCGTCCGTAGCTTTGGTTCAGGTGAACACTGTCTCAGCATTCACTTTCCATATATTCCTAATGGTGCAGCATCATATACACAGCATGAGAAGGGTAGAAAAGGTTTTATGAAATGTGAGTCTCAGTGTTGCTCTGGATTCTCTCTCTCCATCCTTGTGACGAGAGAAGGTAAGCTAAAAATACACCAGCCCTAAACATTTATTTAAGGAAAGCGGCTTTGTCATTGGAAACCAATGTTATGGTGGTTACATGGTAACTGAGCCTCGAATGGAAAATATGCAGCAGCTTTTCAGTATGTGATCAGAGTATATCACGCCTGCAGTGTGTCAACATTTATACAGCGCGAGTGTGTAATGTATTGAGGGTCAGTACATCAGAAAATATAAGAGTGGTAAAATAAATCATATTTTTAAGGTACGTTATCTGTGATATTTCACACACCCTGAATGTTGGGTGATGTCACCTCCAACCTTATCGTAATGATATCAATGGTAAGCTATGCGGTCTCAGCTGGTTAGACTCCAGCAGTTACCTCCAACTCACACTCTGGGCTCCCCCAATAATAATAATAATAATAATCCTTGCATTTGATATAGCGCTTTTCACGTCGGGAGGACGTCCCAAAGCGCTTCACAGAACACACTGTAAAGTGAATTGACTGTATATTTGTGGGCGAACGCGGCAGCCAATTGCGCACAGCAATGTCCCACAAACAGTCGTAGATTGAAAATGACCAATTTAATTATTGTTTTTGGTTTTGGAGGGATTATTATTAGGCTCTGTGTGGAGTAAGGAAACTTGCCCAAGGTTTCGCCCTCTGCCTGGAATTGAACTCAGGTCTCTCACTTGCAAAGTGAGTGCTCTAACCACTGAAGCCTTGGCTCTTGCCAACCTGCGCCTAATACTTTCCGTAATTAGGCCAGCAGAATGCTTCCCTCCAGGGAGAGAGAGAGAGTGCATATTCCATTCCAATCTATCTCCAGGATTTCCATGTGAAGGTGGAATGCATGGAAATCTCAAGTGGGTTTGGGTACTCTTAAGCACGGTGATGAGTTTCTGCAAGTGTCAGACAGCCGGCTGGGCTAAAAAAAATTCAACAATGTAGCACACACTCAGGACTGCACTGGAGTGTCAGCCTCGACTACTACCAGCTCCAAGTCCCAACGTGGGGCTTGAGCCCACAACCGTCTGATTCAGAGGTGAGAGCGCTACCAACCGAGCCAGGCTGGCACAGCCTGGTGTTCGCATGCTATACAGATTGTGTTCCAGACTGTACCACTGGCTCCCAAACTAAACAAACCATGTTCATGAGCTGAAAGTGTTTGGGTTTATGTGCTAAGTCAGTGTGTAAGTGCTGCGGAGTTTGCTGTTACTATAACACACATTGATTTGCACCATTCACTCCCCATATGGCTAGTTCTGTTGGAGAAAGTGTGTTGACTAGAAGCCAGTCACCTTTTAGGTGCCCAGCTCCAGACTAGCATTGCCAGGGGCTGAGAATGAGTTGTTTTGTGCTGTTTTGTTAACTGGGAATGTGGGTATCAGTGCTCAGGACTAAAGGGGAAAATAAAAGTAAAAATTGGGTGGAGAAATGCTTCACTTTATTTATGCTGCCTGAAATGTAACGCTCTGTTTGATGTGTTTTCTCCTGACAGACAGACCGCCTCCTGTGTCCCCCTGATTGAGGTGGAAGATATGATGATCATGGGTAAAAAACCTGATTCCAAGTGTGTCTTTACCTACGTACAGTCCCTGTATAACCACCTGCGGAAGTTTGAGTAACTGCAACACACAATCCTGGGCCTCGTCCATTGGAAACATAAACTCAGTCCACCGTCCTTCTAGTGTGAAAGGCACTATATAAATGTCATTTTTTGTTGTTGTTTCAATCTGGCCTGTGTTTGAGAGAATTATCAGGACTCACAGCTGAGCCCGTGTGGGCTGCCCATTGCTCTGGGATTTTTTTTTTGTGTTTTTTTTTACATCATGAATGTCAGGGTAATTGTAAATTGCCAGGGCGATGTGTTTGTTTACTGAGTATTATAAGATTAGAGTCCAGTACGTAATATTATCCAACACCACAGAAAAATAATCAACTTTAAACCTTTTTAGAAGTAACCTTCCTTATTGTTAAACTCACCTTGTTTTTACATAATCAGCCACCAACTCACAGAGAACACAGATCCTTAGGTCAAACTCGTGATATGAACACAGAGACTTTTGATTTGTAATAACACAGCTGTCTCCAACTCCAATGTGTATTATCAAGTTCCCTGTGTGGGGAACCACAGCAAGAAAGAGTTTCTTTGTAAATCGTGCAATTGACGTTTGTTTTAAGTTGGATCTTTCACGGATCACGTGTGCAGGAAAAAGAAAATTGTTTACCTTGAAGAGAAAATGTAAAAAAAATACTGTTTATTGTAAAATTAGAAATGATTTCACTTTGAGGCCTCCACGGTGCAGAATTGAATAGAAATTTTACCCTCAGCCTGTGCCTCTCTGCTCTCTCGCACGCCTCACCACATTGAGAGATGATATATTTATTGATGATATATAAAGCTAGATTCTCAGGCTCCCCACTGCTATGTGGAGCTCCTAGAGATTAAGAACATTTGTAAAAAGACAGCACAAAATCTCGATACTTATTAATAGATACACAAATATATTAATACAAATAATATCCACTATACGTTTTCACAGATTTATATTATTATTATAGAGGGGATTTATAATTAAATAAGGTTGTTGAAAAGCGCTACAAAGGAAGTGTTCACTGATGTGGGCACGGACAGGGGCTGAATGGTAGAAGCTGCTCTCACTTGTGATATATTCTATGTGAGGAGAGTGATTACTGCATTCTGCTTCCTGAGGGTCAGTTACTGCCTTGTTCTGGGATGGGAGAGATGAGGTTCTGGGGCTGTTGAATACTTATTACATGGACAGACCGAAGTGAAAATAGGGTACGGTTAAGTGGGATTTAGGACTATGAACATATATACACATGTAGATCCCCACCTACATTTCTTACTCTATATACAGACATCCACACCCCACCCCTCTACACACACACAAACACCTCTCATTAGTGGAACAAAAGTCAGTTTAACACGTTGATATCAGTGAGGAAGCAGATGATAGACTCAATGAGATAGGCATGTGAACCTCGGTAACCAGATCAGTGGATTATAGCTGCTCACAGACTCTGACATGAGATTGAAATGACTCCAATGTTATTAGTGTTGTGACCTTGATGGCCTGATTTCAGGATGTGTGTTTAGTGTTTGACTGACACTAGGTTCACGGTTTATATGAAGACAATGGGGACGCTGAAGGATTATAACAATCAGTGGTGTTTATTTCAAAATTATTTAGAGGGAATAAGATAGTAAGAATGATGCTGTTTTAATTCTTACTCGAGTTTACTCTGACTTTATCCCTGGATCAACTCTGATTGAAAAACCCTGACTCGCTGTTACTGTAGAATTTTACACTAATTTTAAAATTCATTTTAATTTAAAACAGCTGAAAATTAAGAGATACTGCCATCTTAAACACAGTCCACTGATATATTTTCGCCTACAATTACATAGTCACTACACTTCACAGTAAATTCCGTGAAGCGCTTTGGGACGTTTCGATGATGTGATAAGGTGCCATATCAAATGCAAGGGTTGGTATAATAATCCTTGCATTTGATATAGCGCCTTATCACGTCTTTGAGACGGCTCAAAGCTCTTCACAGAATATACTATAAAATGAATTCACTGTATTTTGCGCTATTGTCTTTATTTGCAATCTTAGTTAGTTTGAATTATTACACACAGCGACCACAAATAAAGATCTGTTTAATTGATGGGAATTCATTTTTTAGGTACTCAACCTTGTTCCCAAGAGAATCATTAAAGTTTACGATGCCCAGGTAAAGCCATAATTATTATTATTTCCAGCACGTAGCTTTAAGGCAGTGTGAACCACCCACTAGGTTTGTTATTAGCTATGAACCAGTCGTTGATTATTCCACAATCGCTGTTTAACTACATAACAAGCACTTCCAGAGAAACTAGACCTAACCACATAATGTGCTCATAAACCTCCAATAAAAACACAACCTGCAAACTAGGATACTTTAACACTGTACGTGGCACTGTTAAATGTCACAGGTTCTGAATTTCAGTGACTTGAAACCTGCTGAGCATGTTATTTCCTGGCAACTCTTGTCACCGTGCTGAAGAGCACGTTGACGTGTGTAAGCGTCACGCATTTACTGTATTTGTTGAGCTCCCAAATGTCACAATGTATATGAAAACCGGTGCAATGTTTCTATCTCGCTTGAGATAGATGAAGAAAACTGCCATTTTGTGTGCGCGCGTGAGTGTCTGTACATATTTTTCTAGCGTTCACTTGTACCGTGCTCTCAATATCATTAAAGTTAGCCTTGAATTTGACGCCACGTTTTAATTCTCAACCGTGTTTTGTTTTCCTTCGTTTTTGAATGGCTTTTCGAATGGCTTTTAATCTTAAACGTTTGAAAGACAGGATTCTCCAAGGCTGCAAACCATCTGGTTTTAACTCTTCCGGTTGTGGGACGAGCAAATGAATTGTATGAGGCAGAGCTCTTTCTTTCGGGCAACTTGGCCACTGCGATGTGTGGGCGTTCTAACAGAATCGGTATCCATTTCCCAACTCGTTTGTTGCACCCAAACCCTCCGCAGATGTACCGTGTCCATTAAATCACACGCATTACAATAATATTTATGTGATTGTATGAAAGCTGAGTCCAGACGAGCTGGAGAGCCTTCTACAGTGTGGATCTGACTGGACTTGTCAGGTGTCCTTTGGAGACAACTGAACCTGGAGTCTAATTTTTAGAAGGGAATCAATCAAAAGCGGTCTCGGCTGTTCATTGCTTTAGCTCTGTTGACCACCAGAGGGCGACAGATACATGTCATTGTAATCTTTATCTGTGGCTCATTGCTGCCCTCCGGTGGTGATGGGCGGTCAGTGCTGGAGCACCGTCACATTGATTTGTTTGCAGCTGTGGGTGTGTGTATGTGTGTCTATGTGTGTCTATGTGTGTATATGTGTGTATATGTGTGTATGTGCAGTGCCAGTCGGCCCTCATCAACACAGGCGGCTTAAACGTTTAATAATTATCCTTCGATACTACAGAGCGTCAGCAACAGTAGTGCATTCACCACCTTCCATCAAATCAACTCTCTCAAATAGCAATTGGTGTTAATTTGCCTTTAATAATAATCCTCGCATTTGATATAATAATCCTTGCATTTGATATATATATATATATTTGATATATATGTAGCGCTTTATCACATCGTCCGAATATCTCAAAGCGCTTCTCAGGAATTATTGTAAGATGCATTGACTGTGAATTTGCAGGAAAATACAGCAGCCAATTTGTGGACAGCAATGCCACACAAACAGACCCACAAGACTCTACCTACTTGAAGGGTACCATACGCTTTGAGACGTCTCAAAGACGTGATAAGACTCTATATCAAATGCAAGGATTATTATTATTATTATATGGTGACTGTTTGTGAGAATTCACAACTGAGATAGGATTTCACACTGAGTCTCTCTCTCTGTCTCTTTCAGGAGTCTGATCGACCGGCTGTATCTGTCCAGCCTTTTCTATTTTTATACAAGGAGCAGCGGCTCTGGGAGTTTATGCACAGATTCATCTCAGCAGATTAAATCTGAGTCACTCGATTTGTTCAAAAACAGCCACATTTTGTCACACTCCCCTTCCCTGAATGGACTGTAAAAATACCTCAACCGAGTTTAACTCTCACGAGCAGTATTTGTTTTGGGATTAACCGGCTGTCTGGCACATGTGGAAACCTAGCGATAGGCTTAAGAGTCTCCAAAGCAATTGAACGTTCTGCATATGTCTGCCACCTGCACAGGGACACCTCTGAAGATCTGAACCGCCTTGTGAGTAACTGTTTCTGGAGCTGACAACAACAGCAACAATAAGTTTAAATTGTTAACAGCGCCTTTCACGTCAGGAGGATGTCTCAAGGGGCTGTTGTTGTTCAGGAAGAAGGTCATTGACGATAGATAGGCTTGGCTCAGAGAGAGAGAGAGAGAGAGAAAGAGAGAGCGCGGGAGAGAGAGCGATGTTTCAGCACAGCTATTTACCATCCACTCCCCACAGTCACAGACGCAAATTATTCCAACAAACGAAACGTGTTCAGTGAAAGTGGAGCATTTATTGAAACCTAAAGCCGGAGCGAGCAGCGACACAGTCAGACTGTGAGCTCTCCCTGTGCTGCTGACGCACGGATCCCTCGCTCCCAGGGACGGCAGGCTCCGCCCTCAGCCTGGTACCTTTCAGCTGAGCGCTTCATTCCAGTCCCTCGGGGGCACGAGATGCCAGTCTGTGCCCACGGATCGCCAACATCAGCGCCTACGTCAGCGTGCGCCGGGCGTTCCCTCGAGCGGCGGCTCTTTGGTGCTTTGGCTGGTGGCGGCCGGGCAAACCACACTCGCGAACCGATCACCAAAACCTGTGCCGGGAGCCATCAGCTCATCGTGCAAGCGACCGGCAGCGATCGGTGGCTCACCACAGAGGTGATCCATAGTGGGCACAGGCGGTAGAGATCGGCAGCTTAGTGTGGCACAAGCTCAGGGGCCTCCGGCAGGAAGGCAGGCGTCTGTGAGCTCGGAGGGTGGGTCTTGAGCGGTTCTCAGGTGTTCAGCAACAGCAGCCGGGTCTGTTTCACCGCCCTCTTTGCTCCTGTTCTCCTCCGGTTCCGCTCTTGAAGGTATAATGTGTAAACATCAGAGGGACAGAGACGTCACAATGGCAGGATAAGGCACTACATCGAATGTAAGGGTTATTATTATGATGGGGGAGAGATTGACAGCGGAAGAGAATTCTGGACCACAGTTTGTCTCCCTATCTTCCCTCGGCTCCCACCCCAGCTCGGGTGCCAACCCTAGACTTGGGAATATCCTCCCGAAGTGAAGTGAACCGTATACAATTTTTTTTTAGTGGTTGTTGTGGGTGGGAGGGTGGGGGGGGAGAGATGCCGGGAAATGTTCAGCTTTGTTCAGTGGTCACAAGCCCATTGTGATGTGTTAGAACAGAAAGCCGGGGATAAGATGCCAGCGATGATGGTGAAAGGTGGACAGGGAGGGAGAAAGGGAAGGAGGGATGAGGGAGGGAGGGATGAGAGAGGAAAGGAAGGAGAGTACTGCCCTGAGGTCTACAGATCCTCCTTCATATCCTCGGTCTGGTTCACGAGACGTTTTATTTTCAGCCCTTTTTTCAGCAGGCTGGGGCGGGGGTTGGGCAGACCTCGGAGAGGAGAGAAGTACATGTCCTCTGGCACCAGGTCATCAATGTTCCTCTTCTTGAAAAAGCCCAGGTCCTGCAGCAACTCATTAATCTCTTCCTGTGACATCTGATTGATCGGAATCCGCTGCGGGGACCAATCACACAGTGTAAGCTCTCACCATCTCCACAGTACACACCACCTCTCCTCCCCCTTCCTCTGTAACCTTCAACTTATACATAATCCACAGTCTGTTTCCTCTCCTGAACGAAGACCCTCCACATCTTCCACCTCTTCCCCCATCGCCCACCGGCTCTCAGCGCCCCAACAGATCAACTATTTGCATTTATATAGCAACCTTCACATGGGGTATTGCTTATTCCCAGCTTATCTTTTCGCCCTTCCTCTCCTGATCACCTCCTCCCTCCCTCCCTTCTTCGAAACAGGATGAGGCCATTCTCAGCCCCTCGAGCCTGTTCCTCCATTCTACAAGATCATGGCTGATCTGTGCCTCAAATCCAATTACCCGCCTTGGCCCCGTATCCCTTAATACCCTGACCTAACAAATATCTATCCACCTCAATCTTGAAGAAGAATCTACAAGAATCTATCACTACTTGAACCCTTTTCAGGACCTTTTCCAGCCTTGAGGACATCCAGCAGGGCAGCCCTGAGGAGCTCCTCAGAAACGTGTGAAGACACCCAATCGCCTTGGGAAATGCCAGACCGGTACAGCAGGGGGCGCTCTTCCCCAGGTTGGGGCAGATTGGAGGGCACTTTGCATCAAATCAATGATGGGAGTTTCAATGAAAGGCACAAATTGTGCGAGTGCTGGTTATTGCTTTGCGGTCTACAGTGGCCATGGTCGCTCTCCTGAGCTCAACAAGCCCAGGGAAAAGCTGGAGTAAATAAAGTGCGGAATATCTTACATCCAGTTCCACGTACACGTAGTTGAGGAGGACGAGCTCTGGATGTGATCCCGACGAATACCTTAGTAGCAGATTGTGGCTTTGTGAGAGGATCAGGAAAAGGTGTATAGGCTGTGCCCAGGAACCTCACACACACAGTTACATATCCACACTCCTGGGACATAATAATAATAATAATAATCCTTGCAGTTGATATAGCGCCTTGTCATGTCTTTGAGACGTCTCAAAGCGCTTCACAGAATGTCCCGTAAGGTGAATTGACTGTATATTTTGTGGGCAAAACAAAATATACTTCCCCAACATCACACACTGGGTAGTCATCAGAATCAGACCCGCAGACAATTCCCCTCCTCCCCCCTCACTCACCATCAGGGTCACTGAGGCCAATTAGATTCCTGAATGAATCGCTGACTCGCGACCCCTCACAGCCAACAACAAGTGGTGACGTGCCAATGGGACAGAGGAGACTTCCTATCCTGAGATACAATTTAATGCTTGTGTTGCTCATGGAGATCCAGCCATCCATAACCACTCGACCGACTGACCGACTGACCAACAATCAACCGCGACCCCCCCACCCCTCCCCACCCCACTCCCCCCATCAGTCCACACGTCCGAGATTTCTGTTCAACAAATTTCCGAATTCACCACGTTACGCACGCGTTCAACACGTGCACTCAACACACGCCCACTTGATTTGCGCACATGTACACACACGTGTACGTATACACATAACAACAACAACAACTTGCATCTATATAGCGCCCCAGAGCACACATGCAACACATGACCACTAAAGGATACTAAAGAGGAAGATCTTCTTCTATAAAGGCCTTGACCTGTGAACAGGGAACACAATGAAATCGCTCAGTGATCACGTCCCAAACAATCAGCCGCTCCAGTAACATCTCATTCGCAGGATACTTTTTCTGAATATTTCTTCCCGTGTTGTCTCGTCTTTGATGGGACCTCAAATCAGTTTCCTTGTATGTTTATTTAAGATTTCGATTTAAGCAGGTTTAAGGTTTAAACGTGTCCATTTCCCACAGTCCGTTTGCCCGCGACATTTTTTTTCTCTCTCTCCATCTCTCTCTCTCAAATCTCTCCACCTCTCTCCATCTGTCCATCTTTCTGCTCTGTTTGGAAGAGCCTATTTGGAAACAAAGATCTGAGAAAGGAAAGTTGGCTCCTCACCTCTTTAAGCACAGATAACTGTCATCCGCTGCACGTCTGTAAAGGAACCAAAGAAAAAAGGCAAACCATCGATTAGAAGATGTCAGTGAGAAGGGAGGCTGTGCGGGGCAGAGTTTGTCAAGTGCTCTACTCCAGCTCCTCACCTCCAGCCTCGCCTTGGACAGACCCTTCAGCTTCTCAGGGTTGATGTTGTAGCAGTAACCTGTCTGCCGGAGACTGAGTAAGGTCAGGAGCAGCGGCAAGTTCAGCATTCTCGGCCACAGAGAGCCTTAGAGGCTGATAACCCGCAGCAAAGCAAAGCACAGCGCAGCCCAACTGGCTCTCTATATAGCCCACTCCACGTCAGCCACCAGTGTGAGCTGGGCTGAGCTGGGCTGGACTGGGTGGGGACGGAGGCTGAATGTTTCTATGTGTATCAATCAGATGGTTCCTCCTGACCCCCTCCCACCCAGAGGCACAGGAGGTCCTGCTCTGGTTTGATGTGCTCATGATATCTCTGGTGTAAAGCCCTCACTCTCATATCAAATGCAAAGATTATTATTATTATTATTACTTCTTTGACCGCGCTTTCGGTCATCTTTCTGCTCCCCACCCTCTCGGCTCCCACGCCCCCAGCACCTTGTCAAGCACACCCTCCCGGGGGGGGAGAAAGACGCTATCTACGTGTGAATTGTATCGTATTGCTGTAATCCGAGCTCCCGTCTGCCTGCTCGAGTGTGCGTTGAACATCCCTTCGCACGTATTGAAACAGAGAGCACGAGGAATTGCAATTACCCAACGAGCCGGAAAGGGGGCGCTAATGATGCAGTGGTGAGATTCTCCGCGCTGTCTGGGGCGGAAGACGAAGGTGTCAGCCTGGTTCAGCGACAGTGGTGAGGTTGTCCAAGCCCCACACCACCGCTGCAACTGGCAGTTTGAGGTGACACTGGGGGAGCTCTGCATGGCCGGAGGTGCCATCCTTCAGATGAGACGTTAAACTAAGGACCGACCTGTTCAGGTAGATGTTGAAGATCCCGAATACTCATGCGGTACGCAGGTGTTGGTATATACTGAATACCGGTGCTGTGTGTTAGTGCTGGTGCTACACACTGGGTGTAGTTTGCTGCGGTTAACCATTGGGGTAGGACGCTGTACTGCGACGCTACACCCAACAACAAGAACAACAGCGATTCACATAGTGCCCTTCAAGCAGTATAGTAGAATCGTGTCTCGGAGCAGTGTATGCTTTCTGGCTCTCTATGCTTTGCTGTTCATTAGTACTGTATACGAGCTTCGTGCACCGGCTCTGGTCATTCGAAGCTGTGCGCTGGTACTGTGCGCGAACATTATTTGCTGCACTGCGCAGCGTGGCCTCAGGTTTGATGCCCTGCTCATTCGCTGAATATCTTGCCAACACTCACTGCGCAAAGGGCTTGTCCCCGACTCCGGCCTGCACACAGGAGTCTGATACATCGACGGCACTTGCCCGTGGATTATGTTGCACTTAAAAATTAAGGGACTAAACTTAGAAATTCCTTAGGTATAGTCATAAGAGAGATGAGCCCATCCATCCACTGATGCACTGCACAGGGGGAATGCACAGTCTCTACCACACCAACTAATCTCCTGGGCTGTGGCCAAAGACCCTCTGGACAAATTCGTGGACAGAGAGTATTTTTTTCCTGACCCAGCGCACGTTTAATGACGCACGTAATAGAGTGGAAAAACGGTTTAATCTTTCAAAAATGTCCTGAGACGTTGTGTTTTTGACACTCTGGAATTTCTTGAATTATTATTTTGTTACTTTACTATGGCACGCGTGACCCCCCCTTTTCTTCTCCGGCTCCTTCCTCTTCGATTGCTTTCCCTCTCGGAGATTTGGTGGAGTCGATTTTTTTGGGGGGTGGTGGTGGTGGGGGGGGAGGGGGGGGGGGGGATATGTTGTGATTTGTTCATTCGGCAATTTTTTGTGTGATAGCAATCCTCAGATTGGAAAGAGGGCCTTATCGTGTCGTATGAGATTGCTCGAAGCGCGGGCTGTATTGTACAGCGGATTGACCGTGACCAGTTTCGCAGCGAACGAGAGTGAATTATTTACTGGAGGATTGTTGGCCAGGGACAAGGCCAGGTGAGATACCGAAGGTGTACTGCAGGGAGGTTAGAAATAGGGTGTGTGTGTGTGTGTGTGTGTGTGTGTGGTGTGGGGGGGCGGTGGGTGGTGAGTTTATAATTTACTAGTCTTGGGGACATTCCCCCCGCCTTGAGCTGGGCTGGGCAGTACCCAGGCTGTGTATCTGTACCCCCCACCCCCACCACCGCCCTTCCTCCCTCCTCATCTCATTCCACATTAGCCCTTGCATTTCCCTTTTAACTCGGGCTCCTTTTGGGTGATAGCAAACGACGTCAGTGAGAAGCAGAGCGGAGGCTGCGAGCAGAGGAGGTGGACCTGAGCTCCCAGAAAAACCACAGACAGACACAGACACACACAGACACAGCAGCGGATTCCGCAGATCCCGCGCTCTCTACAGGTACAGACCGATCCCCTGATCCCCCGATCCCTGAGCCCCTGATGCCAGAGCCCAGGCTGTGGGGCTCCTGGTTCTGTGTCAAGTCTCCCAGACCCTGTGTGTCCTTCCCTTTCCCTTGTGATACATTGACATCCTGCCATGTCTCCCCGTTATATTGTATCTGTGCCTCTCCCCCCCCCCCCCACCCACCCCCCACCAGGGATACATCGCACACTCACTCTCGCTCTCTCTCTCCCTTTGCAGCCCTTCCTCCCCCCTCCTCCTCCTCTCCCCCCCCACCACCCCCCCCCCACCGCCACTAGGATGGATACTATCTCACAGGAGCCCCCATCGCAGGCACCAGACTCCCTGTCTGTGGGTTGGGGGGATTCGCCAGAGGATGGATTCAGGTAAAGTTACTAAAGGCTGGTCTTCTCCCCAGACACACACATGTGTTAACATACATACATGCAATACACACTACGCAGGTTGTATGTTAGGACCACTGGACATGCACAGCATTGAGTACAGTCGTCACCCGGTAGATTCTGCGTATATATTCATACTAAGTCCTTGCGTTTGGTACAGTAATAATATTAATCATTTGGTCACTCAAACTGCGGCTGTCAGTGGGGACGCTGCCGGGCGCGATTGCCTTGCCGCGTTTCTCCCACGAAATATACAGTCGATTCACTTCACAGTGTGTCCTGCGAAGCGCTTTGAGACGTCTCGAAGACGTGATAAGGCGCTGTATGCAATGCAGGGATTATTGTTATTGTTTTTATTATTATAGCTTACTGCCTTATTAGGAGGATGTCTCAAAGCACTTCACAGCTTTGCAGTTACTACACCAGTGTAGTTTGCGACAGCCTGGCTCAGTCGGGAGCATTCTCGCCTCCCGAGTCAGAAGTTCGCAGAGTTCAAGCCCCTCCTCGGGATTTCGAACTCACAACGTCTAAATCAGTGGTGGCCAAACCTTTTTTCTACATTTTCTGGATTGAATATTTCTTGATTCATGCCATAAATCAAGATGTATTCAATCGAGAAAAACCTAGAAACACACTATTGATCGAACACGGATTTAACTCTGCTTGTGCAAGCGAGGGGACCATGGGTTCGATTCCCGGGTGGGCTGAAACCTTAGGCAAGTTTCCTTACTCCACACGCCTCTGTTTACCCAGCTGTAAGCAGGAACTCGGGTTTTGAGTCGATTGGCAGATCAACTCCGGATCAATCGGGGTAATAATCCCTTGGCAAAAATATAATAATAGTTCGGTCACTCAATCCACGACTGTTTGCGGGATACCGCTGTGCGCAACTGGCTGCTGCATTTCGCCCACAAACTCTACAGTCAAGTCACTTCACAGGATGTTGTGTGAAGCGTTTGAGACGTCGCAACAACGTGATAAGCCGCTGTATCAAAAAAAAAGGAAGGATTATTATTCCTGTATATTAGCTATCTAGTTTGGTTGATATCGGTTGTCATCTCATTCCCCGTATTTTACTGCTGAGGAGCTGCACCCAAATGGGGTAATTTTTAAATATTTTTGAAGGTCTCACTGCTTCGCTTTCACATTTGTTAATTAAACTTAATATAAATTAATTAGAAACAGATCTATCATCTCAGGGACCTGGGTTTGAATCCAGCCCGGGCTGATAGGACGACAGACTCTCTCTCAAGTGTGACCACCGTTTCTGTTTTACATTAGAGCGGAGAAGGTTTAAGTGTGTCAGCCTGGCTCAGTTGATGTGCTTGACCGGAGTGTGCCGGATAGACAGTGTAGAGGGAGCTTTGCTCTGTATTTAACCCGTGCAGTCGTTCACCTGAGAGCGTGGACGGACGGTGTAGAGGGAGCTTTGCTCTGTATCTCAATCCACGACTGTTTGCGGGCACTGCTGTGCGTGATTGGTTGTCACATTTCGCCCACAAGATATGCAGTCAATCCATTTTATAATATATCCTGTGAAGCATTATGAGACGTCTCAACAACATGATAAGGAGCTATATCAAATGGAAGGATTATTATTATTATTATTATTATTGTTATTATTAGCTAACCCGTGCTGTAGATGATCTGGGAGCTCTGGTTGCTTCATTTCCCAGCACTAACAATGTCACTTTGATAAGCTCAAAATTCATTAAGAAACATATCTGACTGACGGCAGCTTCAGAACCAATGAACAGAAGCAAAAAATTCATGCGTTGCTTTGACTTTAAAGTCCCCTTGATGATCACAGCCCATGCCAGGTCCCGCATTCACAGTGGAGCTCAGAAATCACCTGCATTCTGTCTCATTAATCCTACATCCTGAATAACTGGAGACTTTCTGAGGGCAGGTGGAAGTGGGTCAATGAGTTCTGATTGGAATAGATCAAAGACTTTCTCTATGTAATGCACGTTATGACATCTGTTCAGAGTGAGCGCCAGAACACGCAGAAATATTCCCCAAGTATTTAATTTGAAAGAAAGGGAAACATTTATTTTTTGTCATTTACACATTTATATTTGGACAGTTTCTGAGATAAAGGTTATTGTGGTGAACTCCGTCTATAACTGTGCAGACCGTGTCCTCGCCTACCCCTGCACCAGGCTCCTATCATCCCCATCGTTGCTCAGGCTCCAACGGCTCTCCATCCCCAGCCAGCGGATCGAATTCAAGATCCTGATCCTCACGATCGAATCCCTCCATGGCCTCACCCAACCCTCTCTCGAAACCTCCTGCAACTCTAGCCACCTGGCCTCTCCTTCCACTCAGTGAGCCCATTCCCCCACCCTATCCTCTTCACCATCGATGCTTGAGCCTTCAGCCACTCCGCCCCTGCTCTCTGGAACTCCATCCCAGAGTCCCACCAACTTGCCCCTTCTTCCCGCTTCACTTTTAAAGCTCCCCCCATCCACCCCTTCGCAAGACTTTCCTCTCTCACTGAACCTTTGTTCAGCTTCTGTGTAAAGAATTATTTTCTAATCTTATATTTGTACCTTCAGTTACTGACTTACTGTCCCAATAATGTATTTACTATTCCCCCTCTCATAACCCACCCCTTTCCTTATTCATTCCTTTCTGCCCTTCAACCATCTCTCTGTCCATACCTAGGCTGACCCTCCAGTGCAGTGTTTGTCACAGATGCCATCCTCCTGATGAAACATTAAACCAAGGTCTCACCTGCCTATTCACACGGACATTAAAGATCCTGTGGCCATTCACTTCTTGTCTCTTTGTGGGACCTTGATGTGTACAGTTGGCTGTCGCATTTACCTTCAGAAGTAGTCACTACAGTTGACTCAAATTATCTGTGAAGTGCTGTGAGCCATTTTGGTGATGTTATCGGTGCTATGTCAAAATGCTGGGATTATTAGCATTAGGATGTGATGTGTGGCCACATTGCCCTTGAATCCGTGTGCTCTGGGCAGTCAGTGTCATTTTAACAAGCTGTGTATTGTGTGCCCTGACACCACGCTGGCTCAGGTTAACATCATTACAAGCAGGAGCCCAAGAGCTCCCAGGAGGAGCTTGACTGTAGGGCTGTGTCTGTCGCTCTGCGTTTAAGCCGTGCAGTGCATTGCAGTGTCTCAGCGCTCTCTGAGATGGAATTCCTGCTAAGGTACAAGCTAAGAATAGCCTGTCTGCAACTATGCGAAGCATTCACAGGGCTGCAGGCTGCAATGGGGATCGATTCAGAGTCAACAATCCTCATAGATGTGGGGCTGAGCCCTTCTGCACTGGGAATGGGCATATTTTACAGTTGTCATGAGGGTGGGAGTCAGTATCCCACCTACTCTATATTCATAGCTGTGCTAGACAATGATATCAATGGCAAGCTATGCGGTCTTAGCTGGTTAGTCTCCAGCAGTTACCCCAAAGCACACTCTGGGTTCCCCCAAGCCTTGGCTCTTGCCAACCTGCATCTGTGGAGTCCTGTAGCTCAGTGGTTAGAGCACTCGCTTTGCAAGCGAGAGACCTGAGTTCAATTCCCGGCAGAGGGCGAAACCTTGGGCAAGTTTCCTTACTCCACACAGAGCCTAATAATAATCCCTCCAAAAAAAAACAATAATATATTGGTCATTTTCAATCCACGACTGTTTGTGGGACAATGCTGTGCGCAATTGGCTGCTGCGTTCGCCCACAAATATACAGTCAATTCACTTTACAGTGTGTTCTGTGAAGCGCTTTGGGACGTCCTCCCGACGTGAAAAGCGCTATATCAAATGCAAGGATTATTATTATTATTATTATCTGATACTTCCGGGATTGGTAAGCAGGATGTGTCCCTCTGCGGAGAGGGGGAGAGAGCGAGAGAGAGAGAGAGAGAGTGCGCATTCCATTCCAATAACCAATCATGATGATGGGTTTCCGTATGTGTCAGATACTCGGATGACTCCAAAAAATTTACCTGATCCATATCCCTCAGGAATCTTTTAATCTGCTCAGCATGACCTCCTAGAGCATCAGCAATCCCGTGACATTATTTGGAAAGGGAAGGGAGTTTCTTCCATTGTTCTGGCCAATATTCCTTCAGGTTAATTAATCATTCACCTCACGGCTGTTCGTGGGACTTTGACTACTTTTGTCAGTCAAAAAGGACTTTGAGAGGGTTTGGTGTGGTAAGATGCTATAATAACACAAGTTGTTTCTTTAAGCTCAAGATCCAAACTATACAGTGAGCTGCTTCAATCGGTACCTCCAGTTAATGATCAACACGATGCACACCAGCTCAGTCGCACGTGAATAGATGGTTAAACATTCACCTCTTTAGGGTTAGGAGACTTGTATTTAAAGCAATTAACATTCAGAAGCAACTGAAACTGCAGCTTTAGGGGCCACATCAGTCAGTGTAGGTGAGAGGACAGGTTACAATCTGTGTTCCCTCGGGTCACCCAAGCCTCGGCTCTTGTGAACCTGTGCCAAATACTTTCCAGAATTAGGTCAGCAGAATGCGTCCCTCCAGGGAGAGAGTGCGGGTTCCATTGAAACAATCTATCTCTGGGATTTCCACGTGTGGGTGGGATGCGTGGAAATCTCAATCGAGTTTGGTTTGGATACTCTTAAGCAATGGGGTGATGGGTTTCCACGTGTGTCAGGCACTCGGCTGACCACAAAAAAAACCCAATGAATATCAGACGTTCGATCATTGTTCACTCAACATTGATTCCACAGTTTGCTCCAACTTGGTGTCACCTGCAGATCCAACGACCTTACAGTGACTACCTTCAGCCCAGCAATCTGGTGGGAGCCGAAGCAGACACTGTTTGTGTGTCCTGTCAGATCCTTGGAATCATTCCCAGTAATGCCTTTCCAATAATATTCAAATGATCACTCCCCAATTTGCAAGAGAAATGATGCAATTGATTGACTCAGTGTAAAACGAGCTCAGCCCTGTGTCTCTATGGCAACTGTGCATAGTCTACAGATAAGACCTCGCGTAATGTGAGACCAGGGACTGAGGAGACTGTAATCTCACTGGATATGAAGCGAGGAACGCCGGAGGGAACACTGGGAACGGGCCGAGCAGAGAGAAGGCTGGCGGGAGATTTCACGCCTGATCGGAAATGTTCGGGGATCAGGAGAGATTTTCTCACACAAAGAACGGTGACTCACACCCACCCACAGCCCCAGAGGCTGGACAGGCAGAATCAATGGGCTGTTCAAAAGGGAGATGTAGCGAGGAGGCACCTGGGAAGTGAGGGGTGTTGAGTAGTGTGCGGGCACCGCTGTCTCCTAATAAATCCAACACAACAGGTTCAATTAACGATAATGATAATAATAACAATAACCAGTGAGAGCTCACTGCTCTCCATCGACTGTATATCCGAGTGACTCAAAACCCTTCAAATAGCAATTAAATGGCACAGAGGGTGAGCAGAGCTCGCCTGTGCCCTGCAATTAGCCCAGAATAAGTTGTGGATATAGACTCTGCCTCAACCATTCCATATCCTAAGCTGCCTGTTTACAGGGCAGAGGAGTGGTTTCAGACGTACTCCTGATGCGAAAGGAACATAGCGACTCGGGAACAGGAATAGGCCATTCAGCCCTCTCGAGCCTGTTCCGCCATTCTATTAGATCATGGCTGATCTGTACTTCAACTCCAATGAAGGTAAAGGCGTTGTATCAAATGGAAGCATCATTATAGTTATTATCCCGAAATACTCTGCTTACGGAGGGCCAGTCCTTTTCATACCTGCGGTCCATATCTCCCCAGAACTACTGTAAACCAGTCGCGAATGGGTTAAGTCCGTCACTGCCCGCTCCTAATCGGAGCCCTCGTTTTATTCGAATACTTTGATCAGAAAATATCTTTTCCTCGGAGGGTATTTATTTTGTGCTTGCAACTTTTCATTTGGGAATGAATCAACGCAGCAAAACAATATAGCTCAAGGTCCTGGCACAAGGACAGTGACCCAGATACGGAAATGAAACAAGCTGATGTGTTGTGGCAGAAAGCAGAAGCTCCATCCTCGACACTGGGCTGGCAAAACTCCCACAGAAATAATAATAATAATTATAACAATCATTGCATTTGATATAGTGCCTCATCACGGCTTCAAGACGTCTCAAAGCGCTTCACAGAATATACCGTAAGGTGAATCGACTGTGTATATCTTGTGGGCGAAACGCGGCAGCCGATTGCGCACAGCAGCGTCCCTTGGGAGGAGGGACTGTTAACCCCAGAAAGCGATCTGCCAATCGACTAACAACCGGGTTCATATTTACTGCTGGGTAAACAGAGGCCGGTGGAGTAAGGAGACCTGCCTAAGGTTTCGCCCTGACCGGGAATCGAACCCGGGTCCTCTCGCTTGCGTGGCGAGCGCGCTAATCACAGCGCCACGGAACTCCTACAACAGTCACGTAATTTTCCAGTTAATCCTGTTTTGCGAAGCGCTTTGACACATTTTGTTTACGTTTGAGGCCCCGTGTAAAAATGTGTAAAATGTAAATTGTGTAATGAAATACCGTTGTAAACTTACCCCTCGCAACGCCAACACTGTGCCCTCTGCCCCTGGGCACCTCTGACCTTACGCTCTCTGAGCTGGCGCCTCCTGACCCTGTGCCCCCTCACTCTGTGCCCCCCCTAACCCTGTGCCCCCTGATCTCTGTGCCCTCTGGTTGACAGGATGCACCTCGTGACGTGGAACGTGGGGACCGCCGTTCCGCCTGACGACGTCACCTCCCTTCTGGGACTGAACGCTGTCGACCGTCGGATTGACATGTTTGTCATTGGGTGAGTCTGAGCGTGAGCCGGGCTGAGCGTTTGGGGGGAGTCAGGGCTGTGCCTCTGTTGTCCTTAAAATCCTTGACCGTCCAGCGCCTTGGGACGTCCTCCCCACGCGAAAAGCGCTTTACAAGTATAACTTCTTGTTGTTGTTGGTACCGACCTTCGGACACACGACCAGGGGCAGAGATCAGTGTGTTTCTTCCCCATGCTGGTTTCTTAATCCCCCCCCCACCCCGGCCCCCCACCCCCCCCCCCCCCACACCCCGTGAGAGAGGGTCATACACCCTGAGCCTGGCAGTCACTTAAACCCTTTATAGTTACTGGGATCAGCCTGGCAACGGTGACCGGCCGTGGCAGAGGCTGATCTCGTGAACGCTTCTCAGGTTCTGGTGCTTGTGAAATGTGAGCCGCTAAGGGGGGTCTGAGCAGACAGTTGCCGCCAAGTCACCTGCCTTTTCCCTTTCACTCTCTCTCTCTCTCTCTCGCTTTCTCTCTCTCCTGCCGTCGGCAACGCCAGAGCGAAAGGACGGAGTGTGTGGCTGGCTGCAGGGCAGCTCTGGGAGGAAAGGGCCCGTTTGATTGCGACATTGATCTAAACATTGACTCGCACAGCTCGCCCGAGGGAGAGAAAATAGAGGAACAGTGAAACAGGCGTCATTTGCTCCCTGCATAAATTATTCACGTGCTGCCATCAGAGTTATTGCTTACAACGAGGAGAGTGGTGTGTCCACTTCTCCCCTTTGGATGAGACGTTAAACCCTGTCTGCCCGTTCAGGTGGACGTTAACGATCCCGTGGCACTGTACGAGAAGACGAGGGAGTCTATCTCTCTCGGTTTCCTGGCCAACAATCCCCCAAATAAAACGGGTTACTCACTTTGTGGCTTTACCAATGTCATTTTGTCATTTTTCTTTTGGTTTTGTGTGTGGGGCGTTGCTGTGCTGTGCTGCGCTGCGCTGCGTGCAAATTGGCCGCATTTTTTAAAAAAATACTAATAATTTGGTCACTTCAATCCACGACTGTTTGAGGGACGCTGCTGTGCGCGATCGGCCGCCGCCCTTCGCCCGCAGATATACACGGTCACTCCACTTTGCGGCGGATTCTGTGAGACTCTTCGAGACTTCTCGAGGCGCTGTGTCAAATGAAAGGATGATTACAGTTAAGAAAGAATAGGATGACGCACGTACCGTGTGGATGGGACAAGATTGCTCAATGCTCGTCGTGTTAAGACAGTGGGAGGCTGCAATAATCAGGCAAACCGGAGGCTTTTTATACATTGTTAAATTGGTTGAGTTCCTAACCTCAGAAGTCAAACTCAAGGTCAGCCCACACGTAGAACGCTAAGTCAGTTGAGCTTAGATGCCCGGACGTCACAGTCAGACCGCACCTTGATTACTGCGTACCTTTCTGGTCACCTTGACGTAGAGGGGCTGTCCGGGGCCCAGAGAGGCGATTACAGAGGAGAGGGTGATCCCGGGTGTAAGAGGAATGAGCTGTGAGCAACAGGAGTAATAATAATAATCCGTGCATTTGATACCGCGCCTCATTACACCGTCGAAGGCGGCTCAAAGCGCTTCGCGGAACGTACTGTAAAGTGGACTGATTGCCTGTGACCTTTTGCCGATCGTTCCATTTTCCGCATGAGCAGAATAGCTGCCGTTACCGTCACAGTCCCCGCTGTGACAGCATCGGCAGAAGGGGCACTGAGCCGGATGGGGTAATTTTTCCCTATGTCCTGCCCCCCCCCCCCGCAGCCCCCCCTCCCCGCCATCTCCCATCCCCAGTCCGCATGCCCAAATTCTAACCGTTACTCTGTTGTGACAGGAAAGCATCATTAATAATAATAGCCCTCGCGCCATCTGTGAGTTAAAGCCACCCTCCCGTGGACAGTGTGGGAATAACAGCCACGGAAAAGACAAGAGAAATGAATATGAGACAGACAGGGGGTCTTTCCCCTCTACTCCCCTCCCCTCTCACTTTACATAGAATTACATCGATTGTACAGCACAGAAACAGGCCAATCAGCCCAATTAGTCCACGCCAGTGTTTATACACCACGCGAGTCTAAATACTTTGCATCGCTGGCCTCTCATCAAGGCTTTTGACTCCTTTCTGCTCCCAGATACAATTCCAAGGGCATCAAGACACCCCAATGGCCATTATTCACTTGCGAGACTTGACGTGTAGGTGCTCGTACGGTGCGTGTGCAGCGAGTGTATGTATCGCCCACAAAATACACATTCGATTCCCTTCGAATACAGTGTACTCTGTGAAGCGCTTTGCGACGTCTCGAAGACGTGGTAAGGCCCTGTATCAAATGCACGGATTATTATTACGTACGCAGTGTGTGTGTGCGCGCGCAGTGAGTGTTTGTGTGTGGGTGTGCGTGAGGGTGTGTCTTTCCTGTCCGTGTACAAGCTGTATTGGAGGTATCTGGACCCATGTTAATGCTGCTCTTGATATCTGGTTCGTTGCACATTGCAGGATGTGCTGTGAATCAGCACAAAGCCTGTGACACTGAATGTGGTAACCATCTTGTCTCAGGGACATTAGCGAACAGGGGAGACAGCTCAGCTCCCAGCCTAGATCTACCCCAGGATCTTTTAACTCTTTATACCCCAACGATCACAATCCAGATTCCGCTAATTTTGTTTAAGCTGTTTGGCTGTGGTTAATAACTGCAAAAGCGAACCACAGACTTGCACTTTCCATAACAACGATAATCATAATCCTAATTGTTGCGGCTGATGTTACTTACGCCTTTCACATTAGGAGGACGTCTCGAAGGGCTTCACGGGAATTACCGTGCAGTGTAGGCGAACCAAGCCGACGACTTGCACACAGCAAAGTCCCACAAACAGCCGTGAAATTAATTACCAATTCAATCCAGAGGATTGTTGGCCAGGTCCCTGGGAGAATTTCCCCTTCCTTTTCGAATAGTGCCATTGGATCTTTAACATCCACCTGAACCGACGCGGGGCTTAAACCCACAACCTTCTGACTCAGAGATGGGAACGAACTGACACCCGTTCCCGCGGGATGAACGTTTCAAAGTGATTATCTGCCTCAGCGCAGGCCGGGGTGAGGCCGCCCCTGGCTGTGGGGTGGTGGAGGCGAGACCGAGGTTGAAATCCAGACCCTATAACAAACGGCTTCTTGTGTTTTGAAGTCTGCAGGAGGTGAACTCGATGATAAACAAAAGACTCAAAGATGCCATTTTCACAGACCAGTGGAGCGAGCTCTTTATGGACACGCTTAATCCCTTTGGCTACGTGTTGGTGAGTTTCAAAAACTACGCAGGAATTCTTGGCAGAGTTAATAATCTCTTTTAGGCATCGCCTTGGTGACGCTGGCCTGACATATGTGTGGCTGTCAGACCGTGTTTTTCGCCGGTGGTTGTCGCTGGTGTCTGTCTGCAGCCCTGACTCCCTGGGGGTGAATTCTCTGTTACATGGGGAGGAAGGGGGGGGGGAGGGGTGTACCACTGGGGAGGAGGAACCTGGTCGTTAGTCGCTTTCCGGGAGTAATAATGCCCTCAAATGAAAAACATTTGGTCACTCAATCCACGACTGTTTGTGGGAGACGCTGCTGTGCGCAATTGGCTGCCGCGTTTCGCCCACAAAATACACAGTCAGTTGACTTTACGGTATATCCTGCAAAGCGCTTTGAGACGTCTTTATGGACTATACCAAGGCGCTATACCAAGTCCAAGGATTATTATTATCATTATTATTTGTATTATTAATATGGTACACAAAGGCGCTTGGTGTTCACTGTGAGACGATATATAATGCTGTAAGGAGGGTGTGTGTGTGTGTGTGGACACGGGCTGACCGTCTCTGGCTGTCTCCCGGCGCAGGTGACCTCGGAGCGGATGCAAGGGCAGCTGCTACTGCTCTTTGCCAAGTATTACCACCTGCCGTATCTGCAGGACATCCAGACCGACTGCACCAGGACTGGGCTCGGTGGATACTGGGTATGGCTGACGTGGAGCACTGTCCACACTGATCGCTCTGCTCACACAGTGAGAGGCTCTCCTCATCACTCTCCCACAACAGGATTGTCACCCGATACCTGATCCTTCTCGCACACGTCTGACCTCTGATCTCTCTCCTTCTCTCTCTCTCTCTCTCTCTCTAGCCATTGCAAACCATTCAGCGTCCGTTTACAAAATGTAACACACTGTATGTTCGCGTGTGCGGAGTGCGTGTAGAGTGTAGAGTGTGTGTGTGTGTTTGGAGCGCGTACGAGTGTAGTGTGTGTTTTCCTTTGTAGAGTGTGTGTGTGTGTGTGTGTGTAGAGGGCACGCTTGTGTGTGCGTAGCGTGTGTGTGTTTAGTGTGAGTGTGTGCAGAGTGTGTGTGTCTGTGTAGAGAGTGCGTAGCTTGTGTGTTTAGAGTGTGTGTGTGTAGCGTGTGCGTAGCGTGTGTGTATAGTATGTATGTCCCTGTCGCTAGTCGGGCGGGGGGGCTGACGACCTTGTTGTTGTCGTTGTTGTTTTCAGGGTAACAAGGGGGGAATCAGTGCACGGCTGTCGCTCTATGGCCACATGATCTGTTTCCTGAACTGCCATCTCCCGGCTCACCTGGAGAACTCGGAGCAGCGGATGGAGAGTTTCCAGAACATTCTGCAGCTCCAGCAATTCAGCGGCCGTTCCGCCAACGGCGTGCTCGACCACGAGTGAGTCCTAGACAGTATTTCCCCCACACCACCACCGGTAGCCCCCTCCCACCACCCCAACCCCCCCGCACACACTCACCCCATGCCCCTTCCCCTCCCCGTGCACCCCAACACCCACCCCTCAACCCAACGCCCTCCCTCCCGCGCCCTCCCAGCTCCCATTCCCCGCTGCTCCTGCCCAGTCGGTCTGTAGGGAGTCTCTGGTTTGTGGGGAGTCACTCTTTCCTCTCTCTGTGCTGATGTGTGTCCGTCTCTGGCTCGCAGTTTGCTGTTCTGGTTCGGGGATCTGAATTTCCGCATCGAGCAGTACGACATCCAGTCCGTGAAAAACGCCATTGACAGGAACAAGCTGGGGCTGTTGTGGGACAAGGACCAGGTAGGAACCCAACGCCCCCCCACCCACCCACCCACCCACCCAGTCGAGCACGAACATAGACACCACATCCGCACACAGTACGCATGCACACACAGATACACCATACACGCCGCGCACACAGATACACACACACATACACTCAGACACATGCACACGGAGAGACACACGTGCTAACGGATGCAGTGCACGCTTGCACGCATGAACACACACGCACGCACACACAGAGATAGGTACAAACACAAATAGAAATGCGCACACAGTGTACACGGAGCTCCTATCTTTGATGTAACCCCAGGAAAATGGGACAGAATAGCAGGCCTGTCGCCAGGACAACAGAGAGCCATTTTGGGAAAGGTAAAAATAGAAGATTGTAGACATTTATTGAGGAAGCCCGAAGCATTTCACCTTCCGCAGCTTCGTACAGAAAGAAACAAAGCCGTCCGGACCGGAGCAGCAGACTCAGAGAGGCTGAATTTCCCGGTTGAAGTGATTTTGATATTTCACGTTAAAATGTTTGTTCCCTCTTTTTTCACGGTCACCGTTGTTCTTCCCTCAAGACTGTGCCCTTATGTTACAGTAGCCCACGGCAAACACTCCCTCCCGCCCGTGGGTTTGAGGCGCACGTCGAGATGTTTGAATGCACGTAGTCGAGGATGTGAGACACTGCTGTGTGCAAATTGGCTGCCGTGGTTTGCCTACAAATTAAGCAGTCACTACACCTTACAGCGTTTTTTGAGACGTCTGCCCGATGTGAAAGAAACACTATATCAAATGTCAAGGATTATTTAAAGATCGCCCTCTACTGTACAGTCTGATTAATAATAATAATAATATTACTTGCATTTGATGTCGCACTTTTCACCTCTTCGAGACGTCTCAAAGCGCTTCACAGAATAATACCATAAAGCGAGTTGACTGTATATTTGTGGGCGAAATATATCCATCGTTCCCTCACCAATACCCTCAGGATTACCTGAGACAGACATTCAGAAGCATTGCTTTGTCAGATATTGGCTGAGATGTTAAATTGAGTGTCTATCTGCCGAGTCAGTTGGACGGCACTGCTGGAAAAGAGAAGGGAGTTTCTCCTGGTCAACAGTCTCCCGGATTAATCAGTCGTTCACCTCCTGGTTGCTCATCTCCTGCATTGGTTGGCCTGTGAGGAATGACACTGGGAATCTTTGAGACGTTTCAATGCTTTTATGCGAAAGCAACTTCTTTCTTTCTTTCTTTCTTTCTAACCGTGTTTGTGGTGTGTTTGCAGTTAAACATAGCGAAGGTGATGCAGCCGGCATTGGATGGGTTCCAGGAGGGTCTCCTGAACTTCAGGCCCACGTATAAGTACGATGTGGGGACCAACACATATGATACGAGGTGAGGCAGCGAGGCTCAGTGATCAGCAGTGATTGACTCTCCTAGCCACAAAGCTGCGTGTGGACTGAGTGAGGCAAATCAATGGTGTGTGTGTGTGTGTGTGGGGGTGTGATTGGCGGTGGGGAGGAGTGAATGTGTGCGTGTGTTTGTGTATGTACTTGGTTGTTAGTCAATTGACGGATTGCTTTTCCGGGGCTAATAATTCCTTCAAAAATAATAATAATCATAAATTGGTCACTTCAATCCACGACTGTTTGTGCGCAACGGGCTGCCGAGTTTCGGCCACGGAATATGCAATCAATTCACTTCACTGTATATTCTGTGAGGCGCTTTGAGACGTCTCGAGGATGTGATGAGGCGCTACGTCAAATGCAATGATTATTATTATTAGTAGCAGTAGTAGTACTATGTGTGTGGGGATGAGGGAATTTTTGAGGTGAGAACGTTTCAATTTCTCAAACGTTTCCCCAGCTCGAAGAAACGCAAACCTGCCTGGACCGACCGTATCCTGTGGAGAGTGAAAGTTGCCGACAACTACAATCAGTCAGTGGGCAGGAGGCCGGGGGAGGCTGAGGTGCCCTCAGTGCAGGTGTTTCAGTGCTCGTACCGCAGTCACATGGAGTATCTCGTCAGCGACCACAAACCCGTGGCTGCTGTCTTCTCCCTGAAGGTGGGTCTGTGGTGTCCAGTAATGAGGGGCTGCCTCAGGGGAAAGCAGCCCCTACACATGCTCATAATAACAATAATAATAACAGATAATAATCCTTGCGTTTGACATAGCGCCTTATCACATCTTCGAGACTTCTCAATGCGCTTCACGGAACACACTGTAAAATGAATTAACTGTACATGTTGAAGACACGGACATACACACACACATACCACTCCAACTCCCCCCCCCACACACTCACACATACACATCCCCACACATCCCCCACCCACCCACCCACACACACCCACACACACACACATTGGCCAGAGGGCTGTGTGGGGCAGGTGAGGTTCTGACCTCCTGGGTACAAAAAATTATGTTAGGATGGGAAGGGGATGAACTGAAGGAAACTGAAGGAGTTTACGTATAAGGAATGAGAGCCTTGGATTCTTCCCAGTTGTGAAATTGCACGACCTTGAACATATCCCTCGTGTCCTGCCTTTGGGAAACGGAATATTGTTCCAGGTTTTCTCTCTCTCTCTCTCTCTCTCTCTCTTTTAGCATCATGTATATCTCATGGTCATTCTTGCTTCTTTGGATGTGTCTACAAGCTGCAATTAACACCAATGCAAATTGGCAAAGTCGGTGTGTTTCCAATATACATTGATGTGAAGGGAAAACGCATGATTCTCCTCTGTCTCTTTTCCTGACGTTCCTCTCACTCTCTTTCTCTCTCGCCCTCCCCCTCTCTTTTTCTGGCTTCAGTTTGCCCACAAGCTGGAGTTGCCACTGGTCCAGCTGCAGGTGGAGGATGAATGGACTAAGCCGGCGGACGCTGTGGTGAGGTACAGGATGGACATCTCCTTCCCGAAGAGCTCGTGGGACTGGATCGGGCTGTACAAGGTGAGCAAGTGTTGTGGGATTAGAGAATCACACAATATAACGGCACAGACACAGGCCATTTGCCCATTATAATAATATATTAATAATGATCGCATTATTATCATATTAATAATAATAATCCTTGCATTTGATATAGCGCCTTATCACGTCTTCGTGACGTCTCAAAGCGCTTCACAGCATATACTATAAAGTGTAGTGACTGTGTATTTTACGGGCGAAACGCGGCAGCCAATTGCACACAGCAGTGCCCCACAAACAGTCGTGGAGTGAGTGACCAAATTATTATCACTATTTTGATTTTTATTTTCTTGATGCGTTCTAAACCCTGCTCCCGTGGTGACTTAAGATCCTGCGACATTATCGGAAGGAAGAAGGGAATTTCTCCTCGTGTCCTGCTCATAAATACTCCAGGGAAAACGGTTATTCACCTTGTCGCTGTTTGTGGGGCCTTTGCCAGTGCCAATGGCCGCTGGGTTTTGCCCACAAACAGAGTCAGGAAACGTTTGAGATGTTCTGTCTCCTACCTGCAGGTGGGCTTCAAGCATCACAAGGACTATGTGGCGTATGTGTGGGCCAAGCATGATGAGTCTGACCCCATGAGGCAGTGTTATCAGGTAAACGCTAACTCTGTCACAATTGCTGTCATCTGCACTGTGGCCTTGGAACTCATTCCTACCGATGCCTTGGAAACCCATTGTAATGTTGGTCAGTGAGTTAAGCTCCATCCCAACATCTCCGCAATTTGAGTTTCAAGCCAGTCCAGTTAACAGATTGAGCATCTCCTCCTCTCTTGGTGTTAGCTGTAAAGGTTCCCCTCTTCTCCACCTCACCCCCCTCCCCCCCTCCCCACCACCCCCCACCCCTCCCGTCACCCCACTCTCCCCTCTCCCCTCTCCTCTCACACCTCTCTCCTCTTTTCAGGCGCTGTTCAGTGAGGAAGTGCTGCCGAGAGGGATGGGAGAATTCATCCTGTGTTACTACAGCAACAACCACAACACCATTGTGGGGGTGACTGAGCCATTCCAGGTCAGAGCAGTGCCTGGCTATAGGACTGCTTCAATGGGGGGGTGGGGTGGGGCTGGGATTGGAGTTGGAGAGGACACTGTGACAAAAGTAGTTCACAGCCAGTGATCTCTTCCCCGTCCCCCAAAAGCTAAACGGAGCTATTTATGAGACATTGGCTGTGTGCAAATTAGCTGCTGCAGTTGCCTACAAATACACAGTCACTTCACTTCACTTTACAGTGAAGCGCTTGGGGATGTCCTCCTGATTTGCTAAGGCGCTACACCAAATATAAGGATTATTATTATCTTAGGAGGGAATAGAAGGGTACAGACAGGGAGTAAGACTGGTTGGAGGTGAAGGTATCAATGCTGGCGCAGACGAGACGGGGCAAATGGCCTGTTTCCAGTCTGTGTAAGTCGCTGTGTAAAAAAAAACAGCTGTATCTTTTGTTGCTTGTGTAGATTTCGCTGCCGTCCTCGAGCTCCCACTCCAGCCTGTCTGACAGCTCTGACTCCAGCTCGGACGAGGAGCAGACCAGCACGCTCAGCCTCATCCGGCCCAACTCCCGCAGCCCCAGCCCGGGCAAGAGGAAGCAGCGAGGGAGCAGGAGCCGCAGTAAGAGCCCGGTGGCGTCTATCAGCAAGTCCCTGCAGGGGCTCAAACTGGGCGGCAAGAGCAAGAGTAAAAGCCGGAGTCCGTCACCCAGGAGGTACGAGCAGCTCAAAGAGCCGGGAGCCAACGTGGCCAGGGCTGGGAGAGGAAGCCCAGAGACCTCAAGCAACACCGGGAACAGACTCTCTCCTGTCGTCGCTTCAGAAGCCTCAGCGGCTCATGGGAAAGGCCCGGCGAAGCCTAGTGGGCAGGCTACAGACCAGGATGGCAAGGGACAGAGTGGCATCTCTTCCCGATGCTCCAAATCACCAGCTGGAGACAGGTCCACCAGGCAAGCTCCCTCCCAGCCGGGCACTGGGAAGAGGAGCTCGGCAGCCCCCAACCCCAGTGTCCAGGTCACCGCCGCAGACTCCGGTCTACAGGCTCCGGGCAAAGCCGCGGTGTCGCCTAACAGGGGCCGCAGCCCCGAGGGCGGTCACCGGCTCAGAGCAGAGCCTCACACTGCAGCCAACTAGCTCCCAGGCAGCCTGGCCTCACACGGGCTGTGGGCAGGCAATCATTCTCATCCAGGGAAAAATTCCAGTCAAGAGGTTGTGATTTATTTATTGTAGGGATCAAAGCCCACGTGATACAGCACTCAAAAACTGTCTTCACACTAAAGGCGCAGCTGGTTTCTGGGACATGAGCCGTAGACAGTGTAGATATCAGGGTTACCTGAACCACGTGTAATGCATCATCCTGTTAGAGCTCACAGCGCACTCTGTCTCGCCCTCCCTCCCGCGCTCTCCCTCTGCCGCTCTCTTTCCCTGTCCCTCCATCCCTTTGCATCTCTCTTTCACTGTTGCTATCTTTCTTTTTTCCCATCTGCTTCTCTCTCTCTCTCTCTCTATTTCCATCTCTTTGTCTCTCTCTCCAAACTCCTCTCACCATCTCTCTTTCAACGCTTTCTCTCACCCAGACTCGCTTTCTATTCATCCCAACTCTCTCTTTGTCTCTCGAAGGACCAAATGGCCTTGTGTGCTGTAAACTTCTATGGCTCTTCACCTCCCTCTCATCCTCTGTGTGTCTCTTTCTCTTTTTCCCCCACTCTCTCTCTTTCTCTCCCTCTCTCTTTTTGTGAACCCTTATCTTTTCTCTCTCTCTCTGTTTCTCATAGCCCTGGTGGCTGATGACACAGCGCTGATCAGCCCCTGAGTTCTGTGCTGTTGTGTTTGCAGTCAGTGGGCTGGTGTGTCTGGCTGTTTTGCTGCAGGAACAGTGTTCCTCCCTTGAAGGGACAAAAACAAAATGCAAAATATTTATAAATCTCTATGCAGCAGAATTGGCTAATAACATTAAATATAATTAAATATCATTCCTTGAATAATCGGTGGGGAGAGGGGGAGGGGGGGAGGGAGGGAGGGGAGGGAGATTTTATTCCGTAGACACAGTTTGTCCTGTCCCAGTGTGTTCAAGTGTAAATGGGCTGTTTCAGGGACCATTCAATTCAACTGCTCTCACGGATCACAGGGTGTGTGGGCAATGCGGAAACAGGCACAGGTAAGAGCGGACAGGTTGTTTCATCTATCTAACTTCCCATAAGATTCCCTCGCTGTGTCCCACTGTTAAGTGCGCTCACTCATTGCGGAGCCCGGGAGATGCAAGTCAGCAGCGCCAAAACAAAAAAAAACCACCAATAATGTCAGTAAATGTAACTGAGCGAGGTTCTTGGGTGGCTGTTTGGGACATGGAATTGGTGCACAGTAGGGTGAAGGCACTGTGCTGGAGCCATGCAGAGGGAGGTCCATTTCGGAGCAGCGAGGATTCAGGGAGGGGAAAGATGTCATTGAAACAACAATCGCACAGAATTTGGGATAATGCTTAAACTCAGTCCTGACTTCGGAAACCGGTTTCTTCTTAAGAACTGTGGAAACCAAATGCAGACTGGTTTGGAGAATTGTCCAGAATTCTGTACTGATTTGGGGTTTTTAAGGCGACGTGGCCTGACAAGCTAAGTCTAGGTGGAATTTGGGGCCTTCGAACACTCGGCAACGTGACATTTCACTTATTTCTCGGGACAGGGACTTGCGTGCGGTGCCCAGTGTTACAGTCGTGTGTCGGACTTTTTTTTTAAAAAAACGTGTTGCGTCCTGTGATTAGGTCGAGTGATTTCTGCTGTGAGCAGATCAACTTGTGTGTTTAAACCGCCGTTGTCTTCCATCGATTCAGTGAGCTGTGCAAACATCATACCGTGTGGATGTGGGCTTCACAAGGATTAAACAGCAAAAATAAAGATATTTATGGATCGTTACTCCAACCTGCCTTTATTTTTAGTTCCACGACTGTTTGTGGGGACGCTGCTGTGCGCAATTTAGCTGCCGCGTTTCACCCACAAAATACACAATCAATTCACTCCACAGTATATTCCGTGAAGCACTTTGAGACGTCTCGAACACGTGATAAGGCGTTCTATCAAATGCAAGGATTAATGTATTATTATAAAGTTTGTCAGAAAATACGTGCCTGCACTTGCGATGTCCCAAATACACGACAATGTTGAACATGAAATGTAAGCATTATTTTTCTGTTCAACCATCGCAATCTCCCAACAGCACATCTGAACAGTTAAAAGTGACAAGCTCCCCCACCCCGGCACTGGGCCCGGCTGACATACTTTGTCAGAATGCAGTCTGATTAATGCCCTCTGCGTCCTCCCAAATAAAGCGACGCACGGTTTAAACCGCTTCAGGTACGTTTCATTCCCAGTTTTGCAAGAGACGCAATATTTGACAACAGAAGGAGACATACCGTCTGGCAATAAGGGTACAATATCTGTACAGTGCGGAGAAACAAACAAGATCAACCTTCCTTACTTTACAAAATATTTTACAGAAGATCTTGTAGAAAGTGCTGTGTTAGCGAGTCCTACATTGCAACCTCGGTTTATTTTGGAGCAAAATGCCATGTTGCTCCTCAGGCCTAGGACAATAACAACAACAACAACATTTGTATAGCGCCTTTCACGTCAGGAGGACGTCCCAAGGCGCTGGTGGTAGGGATCA
The DNA here is from genome assembly GCF_018977255.1 of Callorhinchus milii. Taxonomy (NCBI): domain Eukaryota; kingdom Metazoa; phylum Chordata; class Chondrichthyes; order Chimaeriformes; family Callorhinchidae; genus Callorhinchus; species Callorhinchus milii. Next base: position 9,891,202 of record NW_024704749.1, on the reverse strand, counting down.
GGAGGGGCGGAGGGTGGGAGTACGAGGGTGACCGAAGGCGCGGTCAAAGAGGAAACGACTGGAGAAAGAGAACAAGGTTCTGGCACATCAGGTACAAATACTCTCTGAGGCCACAGAAAAGCCCATCTGATAGAGCAAGACCCACCACCATCCAAGGGGAGTGTTTAAGGTCTTTTGTTTCTATTCCAACAAATCACTGCTCTCAGAAATAGATACACACGTTCTCGCACTGAGATGTGGCCTAGTACCAAGATGGCCAATGCTCACAACACCCCTTCCTTGAACAGATTTCATGGAAAAACAGGCAGCGGATGCCAGCGACAGTAAAATTCGTTGCGTCCTACAATCCCAACGACTCTTCCCGTCCTCCCCCCTCGGCTCTCTGAAACACTTCTGTCCGATTCAGTGTTTACTGAATACAAAAGAACAGTTTGTGTTTAAACCGAATGATATTATTCACAGAATCACCACATCCTTCCCCCTCCCTTTATCGTATCTAAATCAGTTGAGTCGTCTCTATGAAGGTCTCGGAGGATTGCTGAGGCTCCAGGGCTGTGCAGTGGCCTTGCTCCCTCTCCCCTGTGCTCCACAGGCCCATCTCAAAAGGTACTTCATTCACCGCTCTTTCCGTTATCTTTCCCCTCCTCGCCCCCTCACTGTGGGCTGGCAGACACACCGCAAATAAACATCAGACAACAACAGCTCTTTCTGAACATATCCTGGAAATCAATCAAACACTAATAATCCTTACGTTGGATACAAAGCCTTATCGCATCGTTGAGACGCCTCAAAGAGTTTCACAGGACACACCGTCATGACTCTTTTTACCAGGCAAACGCGGCAGCCGATTTGCGCACAGCAACGTCCCACGAACAGCCATGAAATGAGTGACCGATTTGATCTGGGGGATTGTCGGACAGGACACCGGGAAAGAGAAAGTCGGGATGGTTAACGTCCACCTGAACGGGCACAGACGGGACCTCGGTTTAACGTCTCGTCTGAGAGACAGTGCCTTTGACAATGCAGCGTTCCCCCCCAACCCCAGCACCACGCTAGTGTGGGGGTGGGGGTGTGTGTGGGGGGAGGGAAGGAGGTCAGCAATGGGTGAGAAAGATCAGGTCCCACCAGTCTCTAAGTCTTCACTCTCGAAGCCTGAATCGCTTGTAAGCACTTGTGGTACAGGTTAATGACTCTGGTGCCGTTCCTGCTCCCCTCTCGCTCGGCCAGCGCCGGATACCGGGACTCGTTTGCTGCCCTGCGCACCTTCAGTGCCCTGCGGAGATGCCTGGCTCTGGATAGCACCGCCACCGCGGAGAGAGGCTGCACACAGCTGGGGGGCAACAGGAGCCAAGTCACTGCCTGTCCACACATGACATTCACCCTCCCTCCCTTCCCTTCCTCCCCTCTATCTCTCCCTCTTCTCGTTCCCCTCCCTCTCCAGTCCTCTCCTCCCTCGACTCCTTCTCCTCTTCTTTCCACACCCTCCCTTCTCCTCCGCTGCCTTCTCCCACAAACTGGGACTCAATGCCCACTCCCACACAGGGCTGTGATCCTGAGCACCACACGAGGTGAGGGAGGTACCCACGGAGTCGTGATCCACTCCTCTTCAGGTCAAACGTCATTTGATTAAATATCTCGCCCCCTGCCCAAATCAACCGTCCATCCACACTCCCAGATCATTTACGGCACGGGTGAGAGACAGGGTCAAACTCCCTCTACACTTTGGTAATACACACCTTCATCCAAACCTCACCAGATCCCCAGTTCCCCTGTGTCTGCCCCCCACTCCGCACCCGGCAGTGAGGCCCCTGATGGTAGGGGCAATACTCACAGGTTGCGACCCTCCTCGCTGCACTCTCCCTTCGGTTCTTTCAAGTAGAAACAGCTGAGGGACACGAAATCTGACAGTACCGCCTGCAGCGCCTCAGGATTCCCTTCTTTCTTCATCCTCTTCACCAGCCTGGAAAAATCGGAGCAGGGAAACGCCGTGAGCTGGGAACAGCGTACAGCGATGACGTTCATCTCCCCCCCTCCCCACAAATCGGAGAGCGTGCCGCCCCATAGATAAAGCACACCACACCCCGAGTCCCACTCCCCCACCTCTCCTCCTTTGAAGCCTCAAGGAAAATAACCCTTGAACCTCAGTGACCTCCCAACCTCCTCACAGAATGTCCCCCACTCCTCACCTGGCTCTTAGCCCAGTTTCCCCACTGTAAAATAAACCCATACGCCGCACCCACACAACCCCCACCCCACACCCCCCCACCCGACACACTGGGGAGGGCAGTGAGAGGTGGCGGGCCGGTTTGTTATTAACAGGCTCGTGACAGGAAACGGGCAGGTCTGTGGGGTCGAGAGACATACAGGCACAGGGAGGAGAGGGGCAGATGGGCGGACGCAGGAAGGTGGGTGGAAGTGGGGAGAAACGGGCAGGGCAGGGCTTGGGTGGGTGTGAGTGGATACGTGTGATGGGAGGGGGCGCGGGCGGGGTGGGGCGTGTTGGGTGTTGGAGCCAGGACGCCATGGGTCAGTCTCTCGGGGATGGGAAGGCATGGTACCTCTTGGTGCAGTTGCAGTGGTAGACTGTTTTGGGCTCCAGGTTGTGATAATAGAATTTAAACTGTTTGGGCTCGATCTTGTGCTCGCAACGGTCCAGCCGTTTGTAACAGCCGCAGCGTTTGTAGCCGCCTGCGAAACAGAAGTAACAAGAAGCAGCCGTGTGACAAACACGAACGGCGAAACACAGAGACCAGCGTGCACGCGCAGCGAGGTCAGGCCAAGAGCAGCAAAGTGACTGCGAACGAGGGCGGTGAGGACGGTGAACCAAGCAAATAGCAGCAACGCATTTCATAACAATAATTACCCTTGCATTTGATACAGCGCCTTTCACGTCTTCCAGGCGTCTCAAAGCGCTTCGCAGAATACGCCGTAAAGTGAATTGACTGCATATTTGCGCGCGAATTTAAGAGGAAGCTGCGGAAGAATTATGATGATTGTATTTAGAAGTACTTAATTGTATTCAGCGCGAGAGAGAGAGACGAGGGACGCACCGTGTTTGTCAGGCGGGTTCGGGCTGAGACCAGGGCGTTGGGGGATGGGGCGGCCTGTGTTGTCGACCTGACCCCAGTGCCCGGCAGGCGTGGGCGGTGTTGAGTTGCTGTGCTCCTCAAAGCCGCTGGAGAGGAGCCTTCCCAGGTCAGCGACGCGGCTTTCTGTCCTTACGTTAATGGTGGAGACGATTTCACCCACTGCACCGGTCAAGCTGGGCTGGTGGGTGAGGGGCTGCTGGGTGAGGGGCTGCTGGGTGAGGGGCTGCTGGGTGAGGGGCTGGTGGGTGAGGGGCTGCTGGCTGAGGGGCTGCTGGTGGGGGCTGGTGGTGGGGGCTGGTGGCTGGGGGCTGGTGGGGGGCTGGTGGTGGGGGCTGGTGGGTGGGGGCTGGTGGGTGGGGGCTGGTGGTGGGGGCTGGTGGGTGGGGGCTGCTGGTGGGTGGGGGCTGCTGGTGGGGGCTGGGGGGGGCTGCTGGGTGGGGGCTGCTGGGTGAGGGGCTGCTGGGTGAGGGGCTGGTGGGTGAGGGGCTGGTGGGTGAGGGGCTGGTGGGTGAGGGGCTGGTGGGTGAGGGGCTGCTGGGTGAGGGGCTGCTGGGTGAGGGGCTGCTGGGTGAGGGGCTGCTGGGTGAGGGGCTGCTGGGTGAGGGGCTGCTGGGTGAGGGGCTGGTCTGTGTCAGGCGTTGACCCCTCTCTCTGGGACATGGTGGAGGGGATGTTGTGTTTGCTGGTGAATTGCTGCCCTTCGATGGTGGTGGTGATCACTCCCATGTTCACAGTTTCAGCCGAACGGTTAGTGACAGAGTCGGAGCCACTAATACGAGGGGAGCCGGTGGTCTCCACCCGGACCCCTGGACTCCAAACGTACAGCCTGGTCTCCAAAGCGTTTTGGGAAGGAGCTTTGAGGTTCTTCCTCCGCTGACCTTTGCCTTTTCTGCCCTTCTTTCTGCCTTTGCCTTTAAGCTTTGGTGACTTTGCGGTTGGGGTTTGCCAGTGGGTGACAGGAACAGGGGGAGACATCTCGGAGAACAAGCCGGACCCCGAGCCTCCGCTGAGGTTAGTGGTGGGCCACCAGCCCAACCGTATCTCATCCAGCAGTGGGTGTGTGTAGTTGTATCTGAACGTTGACCGTAACATGGCTCTAGCCACCAGCCCAGTCCCATTGCAGCTGCGAGAGAGAGACACACATACACACACAAAAGGTCAGTCACTATTGCTATCTGAAGCCTCCACACCCTCTCCCTACCTCTGTGACTTCTTGTGACCTCCGTTCTCTCCCCCACCCCCCACCCGCCCCAGTGTAGATGGAGCATTACTCTGCCTCTAACTCACTCTGTCCCTGATCTGGGAGGTCCTGTATGGACAAGATAGGGAGTTTTATGTTGTATTTTACCCCTGCTGTAGATGATCTGGGGGTGTGGACGCACAGCGTAGAGAGAGCTTTACTCTGTAGCTGACCCATGTTGTTGTTGACCTGGGAACCTTGGATTATAAAGGCGATGATGATTCCCCTGGGTTTGCATCTCACAGTAACACTTACCTGCCCCACCAGGTCCACCTGACGCACTGTTCTACCTTTTCCAGAGTGAAACAGGGGATCTCCAGAAGGTTGAAGAAAGCCATGCCCACCAGGGTGGAGACTGTGTCATTGAGTTGTAGCAGACAGTACTTGAATCTGGGTAGAAACAGTTAAAAAAAAACTTGACCCGGTACTATTTGGGTACATTTAACCACAGGCTAGCCGTTCCCCGGTCGCTGGAAAGGCTAGCAAGCATGGTGGGGGGGGGCGGGTCACTAGGATCCAGTGTCTGGAGTTTTGGGGCAGGGATTTTGCTGTATTTTACAAAATAAGAAGGAACAATAATAATTCATAACAATAATAATTATGTACACTGTAACGTCTCAAAGTGCTTCACAGTGCGTGAAGTGGAGCCACCGCACATTTGTAGGTGAACGAGGAAACCAATTTGTACACAGGAAAATGCCATAAACAGCCACAAGGTAAATGATTAATTTATCTGGGGGAATTTGTTGGCGGGAAACCGGAAGAAACTCCCTTCTCTTTCGAGTGGAGCCATTGGATCTTTAATGTCCATCTGAACAGGCAGATGGGACCTCGGTTTAACGTCTAATCTGAATGTCAGGACCTCAAGTAGCTGAAATTTCAGGCTACAATCTGAGGACTAGTTTCCGAGGCCTGTGGCGTCACACGCGCGTCCAGGTAAATCGATGCAACAGTGTCACCTCGTGGCCATTGCCAACAACCACAAGCAGATAGGTTGGTAGGGGCTCGGTGCTGTAACAACCGTCTTCTGTCGCATCGTACCTCCTGGAGCAAAGTAATCTCAGGGGCAATTGTTAACGCTGCAAGCAAAACCCGCAGGAGTAAGGGGAGGTCCTAGCTGGACAATCAGCAAGAAGCTTGCCCGACAATAGCAAGCTGTGCGGTGTTAGTGGATTAAACTCCAACGGTGCCCCAATGCACACGCTGAGACCCCCAAGCCTTGGCTCTTGCCAATTTGCCCCTAACAGTTACCGAAATTATGTAAAGCAAGACGTGTGTCTCTCCAGGAGGAGAGATTACATTCCACGCTCTGGCATTTCCATATGTAAATGACATACTCGGATAGGAATCTCCATTATCTTAACCCCGGTGATGGGTTTCTACATGTTTCAGACACCTGACTGACTGGAACAAAATGCTTACCGCAAATAGTGGGGGTTGATTATCTGAAGAATAGCCTCCTTACCTGTAATCGCAGTCGCAGTGGGATATAGTGTGCAGCCTGAAATTTCGCATTCCGTAGTTATATTCAAAGGCGGCCAGTTTATGTTTACAGTGGTCGTGCTCTCGGCAGCAAGTGTCCGTATGATTAAATATGCCTAAACAAGGAAAAACTGTGTTAATAAGGTACAGCGAGGGCTGCCCGGGGCAATTGCCTTGGACCGGTCTCAAGTTTGGAATTTCATATTTCTGGGTCGTCCACACTTCCGAGGTCCCTAACCCAATTGCGCACAGCAACGTCCCGCAAACAGCCACAGAGCGAGCGAATATATTCGGCGGATTCTTGGCCAGGACACCGAGAGAGAGAATTCCCCTTCTCTTTTCAAATAGCGCCATGGGATTTTTAACATCCACCTGAACAGGCAGACGGGACCTGGGTTTAAACATCTCATCCAAAGGAAGGAACATCTCCTGTGCTCCTTAAAATGCAAGAATGAATCAATCCCTCACTGACTTGATCAATCGAGTCGCTCACTCACTGATTTGCTCGCTCGCCGTAACTCACAAGCAAACGAGACAGTTTGGCAATAGTAACGTGACCCAGGGATTAATCCGCAGGTAAATAACCTAATCCCAACTAACCATCAGAGCGGAAAACACACACAGGGCTGCCTGTTCCCTCTCCCCCTTGGAATCTGCCTCAAGGATTGGTTGGCAAAGAGGAAAGGGGAAGGGTGGGGTGATGGTTAATGGGAGGGGAAAGGTCGTTGGTAATAATTGGGAGAAAGTTCCGAACGGGTGAAGTTACGAAGTGTGGATTATATTCGCACCCTTGAAAAGGGGGAATTCTCCTCTGATGAGAATTCACATTTATCCTCACGTGTGGGATGATCAGTGGGTGTTGGGAGACTCCAGGCGGAAGACAGGGGGTGGGGGTGGGGGTCAGTGACATGGGGGTGGTGGGGTGGGGGGGTTGGTCGTGGATGGGGGGGGGGTAAGGAATCTGTCCTGACAACGTGAAATTTCTGTGCAATTATATGATACAGGTCCGGGTGGCGCCTCACCTGACTCCCCTCAGCCAGGAAGTCTTCACACCCCACCCACCCCCCAAACAAAACACTCATATCATAGAATATTACGACACAGAAGGAGGCCATTCGGCCCATCGAGTCTGTGCCGGCTCTTTTGACAGAGCAGCTGACTTTTATTAACCCCAATCACCAGCTTTCTCCCCATAACCCCACAAATCCGTCCTCCCATAACCCCGCAAACCCATCTCCCCATAACCCCGCAAACCCGTCTCCCCATAACCCCGCAAACCCGTCTCCCCATAACCCCGCAAACCCGTCTCCCCATAACCCCGCAAACCGTCTCCCCATAACCCCGCAAACCCGTCTCCCCATAACCCCGCAAACCCGTCTCCCCATAACCCCGCAAACCCGTCTCCCCATAACCCCGTGAACCCGTCTCCCCATAACCCGCAAACCCGTCTCCCATAACCCCGCAAACCCGTCTCCCCATAACCCCGCAAACCCGTCTCCCCATAACCCCGTGAACCCGTCTCCCCATAACCCCGCAAACCGTCTCCCATAAACCCGCAAACCCGTCTCCCCATAACCCCACGAACCCGTCTCCCATAACCCCGCAAACCCGTCTCCCCATAACCCCGCGAACCCGTCCTCCCCCGATACCTGTCCGGTTCTCTCTCAAAAGCTGTGATCGAATCGGACGTCAACGCCCTTTCGGGCGGATCACTCCAAATCCCAACAACTCGCTGAGTGGAAACATTTCCGCTGAAACCTCTGACCCTCCCCTCTGCTTCTTTTGGTGGACACCTTCAGACCGTGACCGCGAGTGGCAGACGCGCCGACCGGCGGAGACAGCGGTTCCCTGTCTCGCCCGTCCGAAACCTTTCGACTTCCATTAAAGAGACGGGACACTCACTTTTTTTCGTATATATATATATATATACGTACACACACGTACACACACGTACACACGCGTACACACACGTACACACACGCGGCGCATCAAAAAGAAATACCCGACCGTTCCGCGGACGCGAAACATCTTCGGCCGCAGTTTTTTTTTCCCCGCGTTTTCGCCGATCAATCGATCGATCCACGAATAATAACACATAATAAATAATAATAATAATAATGATAATAATAATGTGGGTCACTCAACCCCCACCACTGTCTGTCTGTCTGTCCCTCTTTCACACCCCCACATCGTAACACACGCAACGAAACGTGTTATCGCTTCCACCGCCGACAGAGCACCAGAGACCGTCATAAAAGTTCTCAGAGATAAATATATATATATAGAGAGATAATAGATATAATTATATATACATATTAAAATAAAATCCCCCCTCACCCCCCCCTCACCCCCACTCCCCCCCTCACCCATTCCCCCTCACCCACTCCCCCCTCACCCACTCCCCCCCACTCCCCCCTCACCCCTCACCCACTCCCCCCCTCACCCACTCCCCCCCACTCCCCCCTCACCCCCTCACCCACTCCCCCCCTCACCCACTCCCCCCCTCACCCACTCCCCTCCTCCCCCCCCCTCCCCCCACTCACCCCCTCCCCCCTCACCCACTCCCCCCCTCACCCACTCCCCCCTCCCCCCCCCCCCCCCACTCCCCCCCTCCCCCCTCACCCACTCCCCCCCTCCCCCCTCCCCCCCCCACCCCCACTCCCTCACCCACTCCCCCCCTCACCCCACTCCCCCCTCTCACCCCTCACCGAGATCAGTGAAGCTCTCCGCCGAGTCTCCGGCTCCGCACCAGATGGTCCCGGGTATGGTCCACCCGCGCCGGGTCCTCACCGCCCCCCCAGGCCGCCCCGGGGCCAGGGACCAGCCCCCCCCACCCCCACGGGCAACCCCCCCGGGCAAACCCCCCACCCCCCGGGCAACCCCCCCGGGCAACCCCCCACCCCCGGGCAACCCCCCCGGGCAACCCCCCACCCCCCGGGCAACCCCACCC